>NW_012111364.1:4024988-4092743 GCF_000951035.1 Colobus angolensis palliatus
TGGTAAGCTGGGAAGCTAGTTCGGACAATTCCCCTTCACTGTATAGGGTTAAGCTAGGCACTAAAGACACCGGAACGCAAAGGGATTGGGTGATGCAGGTGGGGTTAAGAGTTTCAGATAAAGTTTGGTTATACCAGAAGTAGCTGCCAACGGGGGCTGTCTGGATTCCCTTGGGAGCTTGTGTGTGATTACACCATGAAGAGTTGGGAGTAGAGTAGCAAAAAGGAAGGGTTTGACTCTGTGGATTACGGTATAGTAGGACTTGAGGCAAGGATGTTGCTTGAGAGGAGCTGGTAGAGTCGGTGGTGATATTGAAAGCGGTTGGTAGCGGGACTGCCACTAAGGGAGCTTTTCTGAGTGCAGCACAAAGGAAGCAGTGGGAGAAGTTCCTTACTCCAGCAGCCTGGGTTAAGTCCCTGGTGAATAAGTGTTAGCCATGAGAATGGGTCCTCATTTTTAGGGGGGGTTGGGGGGCTTAACAGCTTCTGTATTTTCTGTTCATGAAATTTTACAACTGAGGTTAAATTTTGTAGGGCCTGTACACCGTTAGGGAGTTGTACTTGCTGAACATATATTCTCTTTACCTGGATGGTTGCAGTGGGATATGAGGAAGAAGATGATGCATATAGTCCACCTTTTACTCCCTGGGCCTACCGAGGGTCCCAGGGATCATTAATAATAAGACTATATGTTCCTGGCAAAGGGCTTTGAAACATATTTTTATGTTGGGATTGTGCAAAGAAGTCATACAAAGGATGGATTTTGCAGTAATTGTATGGACACCCAAGGTTGGTTTCTTGCCAGTAGTTCTTACAATTATATTCTGTTTGGTCATAAGAAACATATGGCCAGGAGGCCTCCAGTGATGGAACTTAGGGAAAAGTTTAGGGAGGGGCAGATTGACAGCCCTGGGGGGGACATTCTGCAGTGCCCTTCATGACTGAGTATACCTGGTTGCCTGTAGACCAGGTTTCAGTTATAGAAAATTTTGATACAAAGTTAGGATTAGTAGGAGTAACTAGGGGGATTAGGGTGAACCATAATAATGGTGGCAAATGTGTAGAGAGTAAGTTCAACATTGCTGAAATCACAAAGGGCACCCTGCCAAGCTAGGTCTTCTATGAGAGTAAAAAGTCGGAAGACCCACTGGTTGGGGGATGGGTCGGGGAGGAAGGTATCTATGGGGTTTGTGAGGGAAAAGTCAGTTAAGATGAAAAATAGTGAGGAAACAGGAAAATTTGAGGAGGGTGTGGCTCATCTAGCTTGTTTCTATCTTGGTTATTTTTAGACGGGTGGGCAACAGTTGGGTGGACTGCCACTTAGCCTGAGGGGGCTAGGCTCTCTTCAACTGGGTAAAATGGGCCCAGGAACTGTGACCTAAGAGCTTGGCTGCTGTAGAAGTGGTAAGAACTACTGTATATGGGCTCTTCCACTTAGGAATAAGGCCCTTTGCATGTAGATCCTTGAGTAGAACCTGGTCACCTGGGGAAAGGGCCGAGGGGGTGTCTGGGTTTCCTGATGTAGGTGGGGGAAGTGACCTTTCGGTGTGTTCTCTAAGTAATTGTCTTAAAAGAGAAAGGTATGGAAGGTAGGGTGCTAACAGCGCGGGGAGGGTAGGAAGCTCTCGTAATGCAAGAGGGCTCCCGTAAACTAGTTCAAATGGGCTAAGGCCTGTAGGGCTTCTAGGTGTTGCCCATAGTCTGGTAAGGGCAAGGGAAAGTAGGGTAACCCATGATTGCCGTGTCTCTATGGAGAGTTTGGTTAAGATGTCTAGTCCTAAGAGGAGGGTGGGACATGAGGGCATGATGAGGAAAGAGTGGGCAAAACATGCATAGTCCAGGCAACAGTTTAACATTGAGTCTAGGCAACAGTGTAACATTGAGGTCATAGATGGCTTACTGTCTACTTCTACTACTGAAATAGTGGAGAGTTGGCTAGGTCCACTATAGGATGGCAAAACTGAGTAGGTAGCCTCCATAATGAGGAGAAAAGAAATTGGCTTACCTGCTACCTGTAGCATTACCCTGGGCTCGGCAAGGGTGACTGGGGTCTCCGAGTGTGGGCACTGTCAGTCGTCGTCCAGGTGTAGGAGCTGGAAGGAGCCTTCCGACCCTCGAGGAGAGGGACCACGTTGAGGCGCAATGCCTGCCCAGCTGGTGGGGCAATCAGACTTCCAGTGTCCTTCCTGTTGGCAGGTTGGGCATGGCGTGGTAGGCAGGCGAGGATTTGGACACTGTTTTGCCTAATGCCCAGTTGTGCCACACTTAAAGCGTGGACGAGATGGAGTGGCCGGCTTGGCCTGGGGACACTGGTTTGCCTAGTGTCCTGGGTCTCCGCATTTATAGCAGAGCTCTTAGGAGACTTGCCCTGTGTCTTCCCTGCTGGCAGAGTGGGCAACGCTGGTTGGAGGGCAGCCATTAAAGCTTGTGCCTGAAGTGCAGCCCTTCTTTTCTCCTTGTCTAGCTCTGCGGCCTCAGCTGCTGCTTCTCTGGAGTTAAAAACTTTGAAGGCTAATTTTTACTAGGTCCTGTATGGGAGTCTGAGGCCCATCTTCAACCTTTTTTAGCTTTTTTCGAATATCTGAGGCTGTCTGGGAAATAAAATAGGAGGCTAGGACAGCTGCCCCGACTGGGGAAGTGGGGTCTAGCTGGGTAAATTGGGCCAGTGCCTCTGTAAGGCGATTTAGGAAGGAAGCCGGGTTCTCATCTGGGTGCTGGATAATTTCCCTTAATTTATCAAAATTTACCACTTTGTTAGAGCTGCCTGCATACGGGCCAAGAGACATTGAATCATAATGTCCCTCCTACGGCAGCCAGGCTGCTGTGGTTGGTAGTCCCAGTCTGGTCCTATGGATGGGACAGCCTTCTCTCCTAACGGGACCTTGGCGTTGGTTAAATGCCATTGATCTGCATGTTGCCTGGCGGCTGCGAGAATGCACACTCTTTCCTCTTGGTTAAGGGAGGAGGACAAAATGACCTGTAAGTCATACCAGGTTGGATCATATGCCTGACAAAGGTACCTACATTTTTTGGAACGTTGCATGGGGTTGGCTGAGAAATCACCAAGTCGTTGTTCAATTTTGGAGAGATCAGCCAAGGAAAAAGGGACATGGACTCTAACTAGCCCTTCGGCTCCTGCGACCTCTCGGAGGGGAGTCAGTAGATTGGTAGGGGAGGCAGGGTTAGGTTGGTTAGTGGAAGGCTGATTTGTAAGGTTTGGTATAGTAGTCTTTGAACAGGTATGGGTTGCAATGGGAGAGGTGAGAGGAGTGGATGCTGAGGGAGGAGTGTCGAGAGGGGCGGTGGGAAGTGCATAGGGAGGGGTAAGGGGAGTGGCTGAGGGAGGGGCGTCGGGAGGGGCAGTGGGAGGTCCATAGGGAGGGGAGGGGTTGGAAGGTCGGGAGGGAGGTCGCCCGCCATCGGCCCCATCTGAAATGGAGGTGGAGTCCTCCTCAGTTGCTGAGGTGGGGGCCGAGGGCCGGGTTTTTGCTAACAAGACCTGGGCCATTGAACATTGGGCACACAGGTCTGGGTGAGAGCGCAAGTCCTAAAAGGCTTGGACATAATTGATTACTGACCACTTTCCTAGCCTTTGGCAGGAATTAGACAAATCAAGTAAAATATTATAGTCAAGGGTTCCTTCTGGTGGCCATTGAGACTGATTATCTAACTTGTATTGCAGCCATGCCACCGTGGAGAGGAAAATTAGTCGCTTCCGTTTAAGATCTTGTTCTAATTGTAAAGTTTTGAGATTGGCCAGAAGACACCCTAAAGGGGTGTCTCTTGGTATTTTGGATTGGGGATTTCCCATTGCCTTTCTCTCGCGGTAGGCGGAAACCTAACTCTATCTGGCTACAAAGCATCCTTTGGAGCCACTAGAGACCGGATGGCTCCTGGAGCCCGAATGGAGATTACCTCCAGGCGGACCTCTCTGTCCTGGACGGGTCTCATGCGGACTGGAATGGAGCTCCTTTGGGCAGACGTCTCTACCTTTGGGAACTCTCCTGTGGGTCACCTGGTGACCAAAAAGCCTTGGGCCTGCGCAGGACTTCTGGCCAAGGAGTATGAGAGGGAGGCAAGAGGTACCCACCCCTAGGAGACTTGGAGGTGTGGAAAGTGATGTCTAGGTCCTGGTCCGTCCATGGCGTGGAAGGAGGAGGCTCCTTGGACCTTGGGGGGGCCCTAAGGAGGGGTCTCCTCCCGGGTTCGGCACCACCTGTCTTAATTTAATTTAATGTAACTTAATTTAGGAGAGCTAAGTAATTAAACATGAGGCCAAAGTACATAAGAAAGTGGCAGCCCTTTATTGCAAATATGCACACACTCTCAGGCGAGGTTCCCCGGTCCTCAGGTATGGGGCTAGGGAAGTCACGCCAGCACTCTCGGGTGAGGTTCTTAGGTCTATGAATGCCGGGGGCTGAAGAAGTCACGCCAGCTCCTGCAGGCAGAGGACTTTTATGCATTGGTACTGGAAGGGGGGAGGGCAGTGGGCCGGATAAGGGCGTGATAGGGGTGTCTCCATAGGCATGGTCGGGTAAGTTTCAGTTTCCTCAGATTGATGTCACGCGGGGCATGCTCAATTGATCTGCATTTTCCCCTGCACGGGCTGCATTTTCTCGTGCGCGGGTAAGTTGGTGATGAAGAACCTGGAAACAACAGGTACTGCTCCATCTTGTTCACCTTCCTCCATTTTGTCTGTTCTCCCTCACCCAAACAAGCATTATTCATAATGATCAAAAAGTAGAAAGAACCCAACAGTTTCATTGACTAATGAATGAATAAACAAAATGTGATCTAACCATACAGCAAAATATTACTTACCAATAAAAAGGAATAAAGCACTAATAAATCATAGACAAACTCAAAAAGTGAACAAAGTCAGACACAAAAGAACATGTATGATTCCATCTATAAGGAATGTCCAAAAAAAAGGCCAATATATAGAGAAAGATTATTTGTTGCCTAGGATTGGAGGTTAGAATGGAGAGTAATTACAAGTTGGCATGAGGTTTATTTTTAGTGCTGAAAATGTTCCTTTTTTTTTTTTCTTTTGAGACAGGTTCTTGCTTTGTTGCCTGGGCTTGAGTGCAGTGGCACAATTTGGGCTTGCTGTAACCTCAGCCTCCCAAGTAGCTGGGACTACAGACACATGGCACCATGCCCGCTAATTTTTGTATTTTTTGTAGAAGCAGAGTTTTGTCATGTTGCCCAGGCTGATCTCGAACTCTTGGGCTCAAGCGATACGCCCACCTCTGTCTCCCAAAGTGCTAGGATTACAGGTGTGAGCCACCAGGCTCAGCCAAAAATGTTCTAAAATGAAACTCTGGTCATGTGTGGTCAGCTCTGTAAGTATACTAAAATTCATTGAGTAATACACCAAAAACAAGTAAATTTTATTTTATGTAAACTACATCTCAACAGAACTTTTAAAAAATGAGATTGTATATTCTAAAATGTCTGGCTCATTTCAAACTGAATTAGGGTGGGGTTTTGGGTCAGCAGGACAAAATTAAATATGCTCATATTTATGAGATTGTTTTGGAACTATATCCATTTCTAGTTGCAAACTATCCATTATATTACAAGTTATAGTTATGAGATTCAAAATGCTTTGTGATTTAGAAAGTGATGATTACATAAATCATATAAACAAAACAGAAATGTCACATAGCTTTACCACCTGCTGCAATGTTTTATTTAAGGCTTGTAGAAGAGTAAATAACATTCAAATAAAGCCATGACACTTACTAGCCAGAAACTTTGATTTCAAAGGCATTTTCTGATATATACTTCAGATACAAACTGTGTTACTTTCTAGTATATATAGACATAGCTGTTGAAAGCGAAATATACATCTTTTCCATCAACATTCAAAGGAATTTTAGTATTCCAATCTCATTTTAAAATCACAATGTGGAAAATACTAACTTGAAATAAGTTAATTTCTTTAAGATAGCCATTTAAAAATTTCTTTTATTAAATAAAAATGTCAAAAACAAAACATCTGAAAAGTAATTTTTTAGTGTTATGCAAAACATTTGGTATCATCGGGTTTATTTTTCCACATTCAAATACTCCAATTTTATAATAATAAGAGCCGATTGCAATAATATAGTACAATTCTCTTCTTTTGCTGATGTGAAAACAATGCATTAAAGATTTCTATTAATTTTTTTCCTGATAAATAAAACTTATGTTTCTACTTTTTGGGCTAGCTAAATACTAGTACCTTAATGTGTTTGTGGTAGATAGCTGAGGTGTTGAAATCCCAGCTGTGGTAGACCAAATAACAACCTCCTAGCCCCCAATATGTCAAGGTGTAAATTCCAGGAGTTTGTGAATACATTATTTTACATGGTAAAGGAACTTTGCCGATGTGAGATGGGAAGATTATCCTGGGTTATCCAAATGAGCACAGTATAAACCCAAGTTTCCTTATAAGAGAGAGAAAGGAGGATCAGAGTCCAAGAGTGATTTAAGGAATAAAACAGAGGTCAGGGAGGAGAGAAAACACTATGTAGCTGATTTTAAAGATGAAGGAAGGGGCTATGAACCAAGGAAAGCAGGAGGCCTCTAGAAGCTGGAAAAGACAAAGAAAGGAATTTGTTCCCTGGAACCTTCAGAAGAAATGCAGGCATGTTAACACCTTGATTTTAGCCCAGTAAAACTGACTTCAATCATTTATATTCAATATTGTATTGATAGCCAAAACAATTAAGAAAAAGAAATAAAATGCATCCAAATAAAAAAGGAAGAAGTAAAATTATCTGTTTGCAGATGACATGTTTTATATAAAAAAACCCAAAGCCTCTACTAAACTGTTAGAACTAATAAATGAATTCCATAAAATTGCAAGATATAAAATTAACATACAAAAATCAGTTGTGTTTCTATTCATCAACAAAGTATGTAAAAAAATTTTTAAAATCCCATTTACAATAGCATCAAAAAATAAAATACTTAGAAATAAATTTAATCAAGGGTGTGAAATATTTGTATGCTTAGAACTATAAAATATTGATGAAAGAAATTAAAGAAGTCAGAAATAAATATGAAGATATACCATGTTCATGAATTAGAAAAATTAATATTTAAAAAATATTCATAATACCCAAAGCAATCTACAGATTCAATGCAATCCCTATCAAAATTCCAATTGTATTTTTCACAGAAATAGAAAAAAAGCAATTCTAAAATTTATATGGAACCACAAAAACTCCCAATAGCCAAAGGACTCTTGAGCAAGAAGAACAAAACCGGAAGCATCACACTGCTTACTTTCAAAATACATTATAAAGCTATAGTATTCAAAACAGTATGCTATTAGCATAGAAACAGACATATAGACCATTGGAACAGAATAGACCACCCAGAAATAAATCCATTTACAGTCACTTCATCTTTGACAAAGGTCTCAAGAATACACAACGGGAAGGTATAGTGCCTTAATAAATGATGTTGGGAAAACTGAATATCCACATGAAGAAGAATGAAATTGGACCCTTGTCTCACACTATACACAAAATCAACTCAAAATGAATTAAAGATTGAAGACCTTAAACTAATAGAATAAAACATAGAGGAAAAGTTTCTTTCTTATTGTATATATTTAAGGTGTACAACACGATGTTTATATATGCATATACATAGTGAAATGGTTACTATAATTAAGCAATTTAACACATTCATCATCTCAGAAGGTTACTTTTTTTTGAGACAGAGTCTTGCTCTGTCTCCCAGGCTGGAGTGCAGTGGTACAGTCTCCGCTTACTGCAACCTCTGCCTCCCAGGTTCAAGTGATTCTCCTGCCTCAGCCTCCCTAGTAGCTGGGATTATAGGTGCCTGCCACCATGTGCAGCTAATTTTTGTATTTTTAGTAAAGACGGGGTTTCACCATGTTAGCTAGGATGGTTTTGATCTCCTGACCTCATGATCCACCCACCTCAGCCTCCCAAAGTGCTGGGATTACAGACATGAGCCACTGTGCCCGGCCCAAGGTTAGCTTTTTATTTTTATTTTATTTTATTTTGTTTGGCAAGTGCACTTAAAATCTACTCTTCTAACAAAAATCCTGAAGCCATCAGTATTATTAACAACAGTACTTATGTTGTACATTAGATCCATACACTTGTTCATCCTACATATCTGCAACTTTGTATTCTTTGATCTGCACATCTCCTTATGTTCCCCTCTCCTCTGCCTCTAATAACAACTGTTTTTATTCTCTATCTCTTTAGTTTTTTAAGATATGGCATATAAGTGAGATCATGCAGTATTTTTCTTTTTGTGTCTGGCTTATTTCACTTGGTCTGAGCAACAATTTTTTGCCTATGACTTCAAGAAGTAATTTTCTCATTTTTGCAAAGGCATAAAAAGCAAAAACAGACAAATGACATTGCATTGAACTAAAAAGCTTCTGTACAGCAAAGGAAACAATTGTCAAAGAATCAACCTAAAAAAAAGAGAAAATATTTGCAAGCACTCATCTGGTAAGGGGTTAATATCTAAAATATATTAAACATAAGGAATTCAATAGCAATACAAGAAATAACCCAATTAAAAAAATGGGCAAAGGATCTGGATAGACATTTCTCAAATGATGACATCCAAATGGCCAATATATATATGAAAAAATGCCCAGCATCAGTAATCATGAGGGAAAGACAAATCCAATTCACAGTAAGATTTGCCCTCACATCAGTTAGAAAGACTGTCATCAAAAAGACAAAACATAAAACGTGTTGGCAAGAATGCAGAGAAAAGAAAGCCCTTGTATACTATTGATTGGAATTTAAATTGGTGCAGTCATTATGAAAAACAGCATGGAGGTTCCTCAAAAAATTAAAAATACATGATCCAGCAATCTCACTACTGGGTATATAACCAAAGGAAATGAAATCAGTATCTTAAAGAGATATTTGTACTCCCCTGTTAATTGCAGCATTATTCAGAATAGTGAAGATACAGAATTAACCTGTGTCCATCAACAGAAGAATAAATTTAAAAAATATGATATGTATATACATATATATTTACATATACATATATATATACAGTGAAATATTATTCAGCCTTAACAAAGAAGGAAATCCTATTATTCGTGACAACATGAATGAACCCAGAAGACATTATGCTAAGTGAAATAAGCCAGGCAGAGAAAAAAATACACTGCATGATCTCACTTATATGTAGAATCTAAAAACATCAGTTAAACTCAGAAGCAGAGTGTAGAATAATCGTTGCTAGGGGTTTTTGGGGTGGAGGAAATGCTAATCTGTTAGTCAAAGGGTACAAAGCTTCAGTTACACAGGATGAATAAATTCCGGGGAGCATGGTGACTATAGTTAATATACTATAATATACTAACATACTATATTGTATACTTACAGTTTGCTAAGAAAGTAGATCTTAAGTGTTCCCACCCCACACAAAGGTTCACTATGTGAGGTAATGGATATGTTAATTAATTTGATTCTGTAGTCATTTCACAATGTACATGCTTATGGAAATGTCACGTTGCACAAATGAGGAGATGTTAGTCAAACAAACAACATAAATATAAACAATTTTTATTAATCAATTACACCTCAATGCTGAGAAAAAATAAAAGTAGGAAATAATAAAACAGAAAATAAATGACAAATAATCAATAAAATAAAGAAAGAAGAAACCCATTTCATACTTCTGACTTCCAGACATATAAGGTAATATGATAAAATAAACAAGTGAAAAATTGTGTTGTTCGAAGCTACAAAATTTGTGGTAATTAGTTAAAGTGGCAATCAGAATCTAACATAGTGTTTGAAGGACTGAGAACCACCATCTAAGATAGTAAATGTAGCCTGAATAATTATTTTTTAACCAAGTCAATTGGGGTGTTTCTGTTGAATTAATATTTAATTTAAAGTACAGTAAAATTAGAGTCAGAGTTTCATTTCTTCTTTTAATGTGGACATTGTTAGAACTCTATCCTTAAAAATACTAATCTTAGATTCGTTCATGTCAGGGATGCTGCAAGGTGAGTAAAAGAACCATGACCACTATCTGTATGGACCTTATATTCTAGTAAAAACAACAACAACAACAACAACAACGAACAGATAATAAGCAAAGATACAGATTAAATATTTAGTTTAAGTTCTAAAATGGAAACAAATAGTGTAATGCTAGAGAATGACCTGGGGTAAGCAGCCAATTTAAACAGGGTGTTTGGGAGGTGAAATTCAGCTGAGACCTGTAGGATAAACAATCAATCCTGCCAGGGGCAATGATTGCCTTCTTTTAGGAACTTTTTGGAACGTTCACAAGGCTAGTGAGTTGAAGTATAGCACATGTGAGAGCTGAGGAGGGAGAGTGGGAGTGGGAGAAAAGCAATGCATTTGAGTTTGAACAGGTAGGCAGGGGCTAGCTGTTGCACAGTCTTCTGGTATTTTTACCCATTATCTTTGGGAGGCCAGTGAAAGGTTTTAGGGCAGGGACATGGTGTGATTTACAACTTGAAAGCTTATCCCGGTATTATATGGCAGAGATGTAGATTGGATGGGGCCTGAGTGAAATTCAGAGAAAAAATATGGTATTTTCTGCAGTGATCCAGAAGACACAGAGCAACAGGTGAGTGTGAGATTTCTTTGGACTCCTTATTCATGGATTGAATACAAAGGAGGAGTCATGAATGAGAGAGAAGGGAGGAGCCTCATGCCTTTTTCCTAGCTGGTGATGAGGGATACTCAATAGTGTTATTTTCCCAAACAGGGAAGACTAAGAGGAACCAGGTTTAAAGGGGCTTTCTAGGGACAACTAAATAAGTGATTTGCTTTAATTCCTTTCCTTTAAAAATTACATTTTTTCCCCTAATTCTTGATCTGTATGAAGCAGATCATTTTTCAGGTAAAACATTTTTATAATGCAGATTTTAGGGCATCCTCTTTTCAACTATCAACTGTTTTTCTTTATTACTATGTTTAATGAAACAAAATTGGTTCTCCATTCCTATTCAGCTTTTCCTTATTCATTTTCAACTTTTAAAAAGAAGGAAATTTTAAATGCAGAGAAAGGAAAGAAGCTGTAAGAGAGGAAGTTCAGCCTATGAATGAGAATTAGAGATGGGGTGCATTTGGCAAATATTACTGGGCTTCGGTACCACTGAATCTTTGTCTTTTTTGTAGCTATTTTCAGTTACAATCTCTGTAACTGTCTACAATGAAATTATTAATCATTTATAGGTGGTCATGGCTACTTGGAAAGAAAAGCCAATGGTATTCCAGACTTTCTAGCACGGAATCATCTTCTTGTGAAATGTATTGAGCTTATCATAACAAAATCAGCTTAACTGCGGATTTTCTTTCATTCTGCAATGAACACATCATACTCTTCCCTGAAACTTTGTGATTGGATAGCTTCTATCATGGTCAAATGACGAGTCCATTTCCTCCTAAATAAACCACTATAATGTCTCAATACAAATCTCAAGTGCATTTTTCTGTTTCTTCTGGCAAATGCATAAGAACAACCAAATATTTAATAATTAATACAGTTTATATTTTCAAACAGTTTCAGACAATATTTTTTGGTTGTAAACAACAACAGCAAAACAAATTCAAAGTAACTTAACCTTAACTTATAGGCAGTGTATTGGGGGTATTTCAGGGAACTCCAAGACAGGAAACAGGCAGTCCTCAAAAGATTCTGGAGCTGTTGAATGGAAAGTCATCAGGAATTAGCGTATCTTTCTTTCTGTCTCTCTGTCTGTCTCTGTCTCTGTCTCTTTGTGTGTGTGTGTGTGTGTGTGCATGCATATGGGTGCTTTTCTCTGTGTCTCTATTATTTTCACATGTTGTTTCTCACCTCACCTTCATTTTGGTCATCCACTTTTATCTTTTTCCTCCCTCAGCTGATCAGTTTTCATTACTTGTCCACACTTACAGTCACGTACAGTTGAGTCCTCAACGTTGTCCACAGGTTATTGAAAACCACAATGTAAAGTGAAACAACATACAGTGTAACCAGTTTTACTACAGACGAATTGATATCAACATGAGTTAAATTACCATACCATATTTCTGGTTACAAAAACATCGCCAACTTCTAAAAAAAGACCAAAATACTTCTAATATTAAATGTTGAAATAAACTATACATATATTGAATCAAGGTTAATGAAAACAAGATAATTATTTACCTCCTTACTCCAGTGTCACAGGTGACCATCCCAGCTGCTCAGGGCATGAGGTGTAAATCAGCTCTCTACGGGAAGCCATCCCACTACAGGGCGCACTCACACACCCAACCACAATCACTCAGACAGGGCCTATGTAGACACGACACGCCAATTCACCCAACACAGAGAGCATTGAGAAGTGGAGGCAAATGGGAGTACCCAGAAAAGACCCACACAGACATGGAAAGAACATGCCAATTCCACCTCGACATTGGCCCCTGCTAGAAATCGATTTTTTCCATCAATGTTATAACAAAGTGACGTTAAAGGTAATGACCAAGGACCTGCTGTATGTTTTAGTCTCTGCTTCTGAGTGTACTTGTGTTCAGCTCAAACAAACCCCAAAGCAATCCTACCAATTTTACATTTCTGGAAACGGGCTCGCTCAGTTAGTAAAACATGGGATGAGGAATTCATATGTTACATAAATATGTATTTTCCAGGAAGTTTACTCCAAACTATGCAGACACTGTAATAGAGTAGTGCCGAGAAATGATGCACCTTTACATAATAAGATATGAAAAAGTATAATTATGTAGAATTTTCCCCTGTTCTAATAACAGTAAACTGTTACATTCAATCATAATAGCTACTCTGGACCAAACGCTATTCTGAGTGCTCTTTCTCCAGAACCTCTTCCACCCTAACATCCAGACAAAGGCATGCACACACACTTTTGATTCTTCAACTGTATGGGGTACTATTATTGTCATTTATATAGGACAGAAAAAATGAGGTTAAGAGGAGTTGAGTGTGCTGTTCAAGCCTACACTTCTGTTAAATAGGTAACGGATCTAGAATTACAGCCCAGGTATTTTTAACTTAGGATTTGTGAACTTAATCACTGGGCTTTTCTGCCCCCTGAATTTGTTTTTTGTTTTTTGTTTTTTCCACTCAGGCTCATCATTTTGTAAATTAATCTGACAAGAACTGAGTTATTTCCTTTTCCTAGAAAATTATCATTTGAAATTTTTCTCCTGTCAAACTTTTCTTTTAATTTAAGCTATATTGTACTTATTAGCACTTGGCTTCATTTCATCTTCCTTCTGACATTCTTATTATTTGTCTCAGTGATATTTACTGCATTTTAAAAGTGCTGTCACTCTCTATAATTGGGGTACCATGTATCCATTGTTTTTAATTTTAAAAAATATAAAAATATGAAAAAGAATCTTATACCAATTTTTGATTAACTTCATGAGACATAGATTAAAACATCATTTTTATTACTTTTTGTTTTTCATACAGTTCTATAACAAATTTTTTTTTTTTTTTTTGAGATGAAGTCTTGCTCGTCACCCAGGCTAGAGTGCAGAGGAGCTATCGTGGCTCACTGCAACCTCCGCCTCCTGGGCTCAAATGATTTTCCTGCCTCAGTCTCCCAAGTAGATGGGACTACAGGCAAATGCCACCATGCCTGTCTAATTTTTTGTATTTTTAGTACAGATAGGGTTTCACCATGTTGGCCAGGCTGGTCTTGAACTCCTGACCTCACGTGATCCACCCACCTCGGCCTCCCAAAGTGCTGGGATTACGGGCATGATATAACTAACGTTTAATCAATACATTCCTGCAGATCCAGGTCAGGTTAGATACATTTTCCACTGAGACTTGAAAAAAAAAAATTCTTAAGTTGCTTTTATTTTTTTCCATCTTAACTCACATGGAGGGAAGTTGTGTTTTGGTCCAAGTCTATTGTAAACTCATAAACTCATAAACAATCAAAAACTGAAGAAAAAAATAAGGAATACAATACCTGAAATTGTATTTTGATGGAAGTCAGATTAGTAATGTTGTCCTCCAAGAAAGTATAAAAGTTTACTACATTTATATAGATACTGCTAGAAAATAAATTCACAGAAGACCTGCTATGATTTGATTCTCATCAAATTACTTTGTTCCTGGTGGTTTCACATATAGATTGAAAAAAATGACATTTAATTTCTTATCTCTGTTTTATTAGAGTTTTATAAGCGGAAACAAAAGACATACCGTACACTAACAAATCTCTGGGTTTTCATTGTGCCTACATTATATTGCCCTTCCATATTTAAGCCTTAAGATAAAAATCACCTGCCTACCCTCCACCAAAAAGTAATATTTTATTTTTAATCCAGAAAATTGGGTGTCCTTTCAGCATTTGAAAGAAGGCTATACACAAGTATTGTGTACCAAAAAGAAATTATTTTCCAATATGTGTTAATATTTTTACTTTGGAGATGATAAGTTTAAAAATTTTAAGTGTTAATTTACCTTTCAAATTAAAAATAAAGAATTATATATAATTTAAAAAAACTTCTTTATGCATTCGGACACCTCCTGTTTCCACCACCATGCCTAGGCCAACCTTGAGCCTCCAAATTTGTGGATGGAAACTTGGTGCCCACTTGGACCCCCAAACTACCCTCTTCTGACCAGTGTCCCCTTTCCTCTCAGGTAAAGGCTCTGTGAGAACCAAGTGCAAGGTGATGAATGGGAGACTCAAGGAATGAGACAGTCAGGGAAAAACGAGGAGAGTGAGGTTTCATTTCCAGACATAAAAAGATGTAGAGTCTGTTGAAAAAAGGACCCTGTTCCTCTGCAGAGGCAACAATACTTCTGAAAACCTTAGACCTGGCACGGTGGCTCACGCCTGTAATCCCAGCATTTTGGGAGACTGAGGGGGAAGATTGCTTGACGCCAGTAGTTCAAAGCTCCAGCGAGCTGTGATTGTGAGACTGCACTCCAGCCTGGGTGACAGACAAAACAAAACAAAAAACGAGGGTTGGGGGAAGACATTAGAGCTCTCTGATCTAATAACTCCCAGGTCAACCTTGGGAGCCGTGTGGCCACGTGCTAAAGGGTCCTGGGTCATCACTGGACAACTGTAAGAGCTCTGGGAATCACTGGCAAATACGGGTGACACACCTCATGGTTTGGCTAGTGTCTAAACGCAGCCCTTTCTACTTCTGAAAACCTGTCACGGGGCAGAAGAAAGGGCATCTACTGTTGCAACGTTAGTGTCTACTCCCTCCTAGTGTCGTTCATCACTGAGATCTAAGGTGACAGGGGCATCTTCAGCGCCTTCGCCTTCGGGTGCAAACCAGCAGCGCCAATTGCACAGTCAGGAATCCGTCTGAAGATACAATCATGGGAAACTGCCTCTTTCAACGGAACCTTGTGAGGCTTCTTTTACGGGAGGTCCATCTGAGCAGTTTCTAGGATTACCAAGTTTTCATACAGCCTCTGTTAGAACAGCAAGACGCAGCACGCCCAGAGCTACATCCTGGTAGTTTGACTCCTGGCTGTGCGACTGCACGGTGCAATCCAAGGCGGCGGAGCCACTGCCAGGACTCGCTGGGCTATGGGGACAGGTTGGGCGTGGCTTTCAGGTCCGCCGGCCGCCAAAATGGGAAGGGAGGAGTCCCAGAGGGACTGCGCGAAGGCTCTACCCACGAAAGGACTGGCTACGCCCCAGAACCAGGACGCGGAGCTTCCCAGTTTCAAGCAGTAACAGACTGAGAAAATCCAAGAAAGGAAGCCCGAGGGGCTGCGGTGGCCCCATCCTCCTGTCACCCGCGGCCCGGGCTCTGCGACGCCCTTCGCCCCACCCGCGGAAGCAGCGATGCCTGGCGGAGCCTGGGTGCTGGCGACCGCGCTGATGCTCCTGGCGCCGGGGGAAGGACGGCGAGGTAGGGCTCGCGGCGGTGGGCGCGCAGGGGCGCCGCCTGGGCGGTGGAAGGACTGGGCCAGACTTCTCCCCTGACATGGGGAGCGTCCCTGTGCGTTTTAAGGCCGCATGCGATGTTTGTTCCTCAACCGCCTCCGCTCTGTCCCTCCGCTGTCCTTGAAGTGGTCAATTTCTAGCCTATTACTCTTCAGTTTTCTCTTGCGCACATGGAGTTGTTGCCTCCTCTTACTCTACGACCTACGGTTCTGTTTTTGGTTGTTTTCTGTTGATATCCTGCTCTTTGATTTTTAATTTACTGTGAGAAACTTTGGCCGGATCTGCCAGGTATCCTAGCCGCAAGTAGACCTGAATTCTCGAAACAGAGTTGAATTCCAAACTGCACGAATTCCACCTCTAACCTGACCCTCGGAAATAATTCATTGGTGAACATTTTATCCCTACAATAAATCACCAACTTAAGTTTGGTATATCCGTATTACACTGTATTATGGTTTTTGTATATATATGTTAGAATCAGTTTTGCCACTGCAGAAGACATCTCTGTGGAGCGAATACTCCCCTCCTACTTCTTTAATCCATGATCAAGAACACTTAGTTTAAAATACAGTGAAGTTAAACCAAAACTTTCACTAGCCCTTCCTACTTGTTTTTTGTGTTCGTACAGATAGGAATATTAACGAAGGATGACTTGTTCTTATATTGCAAATTTCCTTACGTTTTTCAGAAATAAGTCTGATATGTGTTCAGCTATCTGCAGTTTGAAAAAAAATTACCTACATTTGTAACAGTCAAGGGTATAGTTTTGTCTTACCATTTTTTAAATCTTAACCCATTTTGCCGATGTAAGTTTGCTTTGGAAAAGGGTAATACAAACACTATCCCATGCAAAACTTAAAAATAAAATGCTAAAATCAAATGTGTTATTTTCTGCAATGATGTTTTTTCTGGTCCTTCTTCAGTTTGCTTACAGATTTACTAAATCTTTATGAATAACTTTTAAAAATACTTGTAAAAACATACTTCTATTCATTACAGTTAGATAAATATTTCCAGGAAAAAAATGACCAATGTTTATAAAGGAAAATGATTTCATGTTTACTATACTCCACATAACACCTTTCTGCCTCTGTATAATAGCTTTGTAATCTCTCTACTGAAGACAAATATTACCCATTACCAGGTTTTAAGTTCATAACATTGGTAACATGTATAAGTTCTTTATGTTTAGTAGAGTAAAACTAGAAGACGAGGTGAATGGAAAAGACATTTATTGAGACTTCTTTTTTCAAATAGCTTTATTAAGATGTTCATATACCATACAAATCACTCACTTAAAGTGTGTGACTCTATGGTTTTTCATTTTCACAGATATGTGTATATTCAGAGTATATTTACAGGTATATGCAACCATGACCACAGTCAATTTTAGAACATTTTTATCAATTCAAGAAGAAATACTGTACCTTTGGTTATCATGCCCCATACCCTCTATCACCCTCCCTTCCTCCCCAGCTATAAGGAATTACTAATCTACTTTCTGTCTCATTGCATTTGCCTATTCTGGATATTTTATACAAACTGAACCATATAATAGGTTGTCTTTTGTGACTTGCCTACTTCACCTAGCACAACGTTTTCAATGTTCATTCATCTTGTAGCATGTACCAGTACTTCATTTCTTTTTAAGATAGAATATTGTTCCATTGGGTGGATATATTACATTTGGTATGTACATTCATTAGTTGATGAATTAGAAGATGAACATTTGGGTTGTTTCCACCTTTTGGCTATTATAAATAATGTTGCTATAAACACCGAGGTATAAGTTCTGTTTGGATATGTGTTTTCATTTCTCTGAGATATATGCCTAGGAGTGGAAATACCGGGTCATAGGGTAATTCTATGATTAACTACTTAAGGAACAGCCAGGATGTTTTCCAAAGTGGCTGTGCGGTTTTGTGTTTCTGCAACAGTGTATGAAGTTTCTAATTTCTTCATGTTTCCATCAATACTTTTAATTAACTGACATTTGGATTCTACCCATCCTCATGGTTGTAAAGTGGTATTTCATTGTAGTTTGATTGTCATTTTCCTAATGGCTAATGGTATCAAGCATTTTAATACCCTTATTAGACATTAAGCTTATCCTCTTCAGAGAAATAATTACTTAGATCCTTTGCCATTTAAAAAATGGGTAGTTGACCTTTTTCTTATTGAGTTGTGTAAGTTATTTGCATATTCCAGATATAATTCTCTTATTGGATATGTGATTTGCAATTATTTTCTCCCATTCTATGGGTCCTGGAAATAATCTCCTGTGGATATTGAGGGAATACTATGCTGTAGTTTTTTAAGTTGATTCCTTAGAGTTTTCTATATGGAGATAGTATTACTTATTCCTTTCCAATCTGGGTATCTTTTATTTATTTATCTTGGCTAACCCCCCTGGGTAGAATTAGCTATTCTAAAGTACAATGTGGAATTGATATGGTGAGAGTAGATATCCTTGTCTTGTTCCTGATTTTACAGGAAATCACCCAGTCTTTCTTCATCACATAAAACGTAAGTTGTGGGGGTTTTGTATATATCCTTTATCAAGTTGAGGAAACTTCCTTCTATTCCTAGTTTGTTGAGTGTTTTTATCGTGAAGAGGTGTTGAATTTTTTTAAAATGCTTTCTCTGTGTCTATTGAAGATGAACATGTGGATTTTAACTTCTATGCTATCTATATGGTATATTATAGCAATTCAATTTTAGATATTAAACCAACCTTGTGTTCCTGGAATAAATCTCACTTGGTCATAATTTTTATGCATGTATATTTTATGTTTTTGGATTCAGTTTGCTGAAGATTTTTTCATCCATATTCCAGAGATATGTTGGTTTGTAGTCATCTTTTCTTGTTATATATTTTTCTGGCTTTGGTGTCAGGGTAACCATAATAATGGGCTATGATACTGGGCTCATACAATGAGGTGGAAAGTGTTCCATCTTCTTCTATTTTTTTTGAAAGTGTTTCAGAGGAATCGGGGGTAATTCTTTTTCAAATGTTTGGTAGAATTTAGCATTATGCCATGTGGGCCAGGTCTTTTCTTTGTGGATAGTTTTTTGACTGATTTGATCTTTTTACTTATTATAAATCTATTTGGATTTTATTTTTCTTCTTGAGTTCTTTTTGTAGTTTGTGTCTTTTTAGGAATTTGCCAATCTCATCTAAGTTATCTAATTATTGGTGTATAACAGTCATAGTATTCCTTAATAAGGTTTGCAGTGGTGTCCCCTATTTCATTCCTGCTTATAGTAATTTGAATCTTTCTCTCTTTTCTTCTCAATAAATCTGGTTAGAGATCTGTCAGCTTTGTTGGTTCTTTCAAAGAACCAGCTTTTGGTTTCACTGATTTTTCTCTATTGTTTTTCTATACTCGGTTTCATCAATTTTCCTTCCAGTCTTTAAAATTTCCTTCCTTCTCCTTCCTTTAGGTTTAGTATGCTCTTATTTTTCCAGTGTCTTAAGGTGCAAGGTTAACTTGTTATGTTCATATCTTTTTCTCCTATACTATAGGTGTATTCCTGTCTATACATGTCCTTCTACGCATTACTGTAGCAGCATTCCGTACATTTTGGTATGTTGTATCTTCATTTTAACATTTCTCCAAGTATTTTTTAGTTTTCTTTTTCTTTTATTCTTTAACTCAGTGATTATTTTGGTTGTTTAATTTCCACATATTTGTGAAGTTTTCTTAAATTTCATTGTTATTGAGTTCTAATTTCATTCCATTGTGATCAGAGAACATACTTTGTATGAATTTCATCTTTTTGAATTTTGTTTTAATTTTATGTTATTTTATAAAGTAGGCTCTTACTATGTTGCCTAGGCTAGATTTGAACTCCTGGACTGAAGCAATTCCCCCACCTGAACCTCCCAAGTAGCTGGGTTTATAGGAACGTACCACCATGTCCAGCTTTCTGTTTAAATTTATCAAGGTTTGTTTTATGGTCTAGCAGATTGTCTATTTTGGTGAATATTCCATGTGTACTTGGGGAAAAATTATATTCTAATATTTTTAGGAATAGTGTTTATAGATGTCTGCTAGGTCAAGTTGGTTTATATTGTTGTTCTGATTTTTATTTATTTATTATGCAGCCTGTTTTTAAAATTGATATTGAAAGTGGGATATTTAAAGACTCCAATTGTTATTGTTAAAATATGTATTTTTTTCTCTCAGTTTCTGCTGGATTTTGCTTCATATATTTCAGTGCTCTGTTATGAGGTTCAATTATGTTACAATTGCTTTATCTTCCTCATGGATTGATCCTTTTATCATTATAAAGTGTCCCTCATCTCTGGTAAGACTTTTATGTTTTAAGTTCTTCTTTGTTTGATAGTAGTACAACCATACCACCTTTCTTTTGGTTGCTACTTGTAGGATATATTATTTTCTGTCCTTTTACTTTCAATCTAATTGTATTCAGAAGAGGCCCTCAGTTTGTCTTTTGATATGTAAAGAAGGCCAATGTAAAGTGATTTAGCAAACTAGCCACTCTCTATTTTCTCTTGCTTTTTAAGCATCTGCGTTGTTGAAGAACCTAAAATTCTATTTAAAAAAAAAAATCTCAACTTTTATTTTAGATTCAAGGAATACATGTGCAGGTTTGTTACAAAGGTACATAGCACGATGCTCAGGTTTGAGGTGCAAATGATATTGTCACCCAGATAGTGAGCATGGTACCCAATGGGTAGTTTTTCAATCCTTACCCTCTTCTTTCCTTCCCCCTTCAGTAGTCCCTGTCCCTAGTGTCTATGTTTCCCATCTTTATGTCTGTGGGTACCCAGTGTTCAGCTTGCCCTTATAAGTGAGAACATGCAGTATTTGGTTTTCTGTTTCTGCATTAGTTTGTTTAGGATAATGACCTCTATTTGCATCCATGTTGCTGCCAAGGACATGATTTTAGTCTTTTTTATGGCTGCGTGGTGTTGCATGTTGTATATGTATTACTGAAATACCAGGAGTTCAGAAAAAAGCCAATCATATCTTTTTCTCCTATACTATAGGCATATTCCTTCACAAAAAGCCAATCACTGAGACAATGAGTATTGCTAGGGAAGAGGGCTTTAATAAGGTGCTCCAGCTGAGGAGATGGAAGATCAGTCTCAAATCTATCTCTCTGACTGATTAAAATTGGGTTTATAAAGCAGAGAAGAGCTATAGCTACATGTAGGAATACAGGAATTAGGGAGGAATAAGGGAGATGAGTTGGTCAACAGGAAGCTGATGGTCAGTTAAGCAATCACCATGGGTGGGGCTCTGGAATCTCATTTTCCAGATGTGGTAATCTGGTAAGTTTCAGTTCCTAGGCCTGATGGTTGGTTTCCTGAGAAAGGAACTCAGATAAGACAGTTGTAACTGTCTGAAGTTTTAAGACTGGTAGGGTCAATTTCTATGTTTATTCAAAAGAAACCATAAACATCAATTCTGTGGGACTATTGGACCAGTTTCAGGTATACTACATTTTCTTTATCCAATTCACTGTTGATGGGCACCATGGCTGATTCCATGTCTTTGCTACTGTGAATGTGCTGGGATGAACATACCAGTACATGTGTCTTCTTTTTGGTAGAATAATTTATTTTCCATGGGTGTATACCCATAATGGGATTGCTGGGTTGAATGATAGTTCTTTTTTCCATTCTTTGAGATTAGTTCTTTTTTCATTTCTTTGACGGCTTATCATAGTGACTGATTTGATTTACATTCCCACCAACAGTGTATAAATGTTCCCTTTCCCCACAGCCTCACTGCCATCTGTTGTTTCTTGACTTTTTAATAATAGTAATTCTGACTGATATAATATCTCATTGTGGTTTTGATTTGCGTTTCTTTGATGATTAGTGATATTGAGCATTTTTTCATATGTTTGTTGGCCATTTGTATGGCATCTTTGGAGAAGCATCTTTTTATGTCTTTTGCCCACTTTTCCATGGGGTTGTTTTTTGCTTGTTGAATTATTTAAAATCCTTATAGATTCTGGATATTAGACCTTTTTCAGATGCATAGTTTGTGAATATTTTTTCCCATTCTGTAGGTTGTCTGTTTACTCTATTGATAGTGGAGAAACTCTTTAATGAGGTCCAACTTGTTAATTTTAGGGGTTTTTTTTGCAGTTGCTTTTGAGGACTTAGTCATAAGTTCTTTGCCAAGGCCCATGTGCAGAAAGGTATTTCCTAGGGTTTTTTCTAGGACTTTTTACAGTTTGAGGTCTTATATTTAAATCTTTAATCCATCTTAAGTTAATTTTTGCATATGGTGAAAAGTAGGGGTCCAGTTTCATTATTCTTCCTATGGCTAGCCAGTTATCCAAGGACCATTTATTGAATAGGGAGTCCTTTTTCCATTGCTTATTTTTGTTGACTTTGTCAAAGATCAGATGGCTGTAGGTGTGTGGCTTTATTTGTGGGTTCTCGATTCTGTTCCATTGGTCTGTGTGTCTGTTTTTGAATGACTGCTATGATGTTTGGTTACTGTAGCCTTATAATATTGTATGAAGTCAGGTAATGCAATGCCTCAGATTTTATTCTTTTTGCTGAAGATTGCTTTTGCTATTGGGACACTTTTTTTGGCTCCATATGAATTTTAGAGTAGCTTTTTTCTAATTTTGTAAAAAACAACATTGGTAGTTTCATAGAAATAGTCTTGACTCTTTAGATTGTTTAGGGTAGTATGGCCATTTTTATGACATTGATTCTTTTTTTTTTTTGAGACGGAGTTTCACTCTTGTTGCCCAGGCTGGAGTGCAGTGGTGTGATCTTGGCTAACTGCAACCTCCACCTCCCGGATTCAAGTGATTCTCCTGCCTCAGCCTCCCGAGTAGCTGGAATTACAGGCATGCACCACTATGCCTGGCTAATTTTGTATTTTTGTATTTATATATACAGTGTATGTATATATATACACACTATATATATACACTATATATTTTGTGTATATATATACATACTATATATATATTTTTATGTATATATACATACACATACTATATATATACACAAAATATATAGGTATATATTTTTAGTAGAGATGGCTTTTTCCATGTTGGTCAGGCTGGTTTCCAATTCCTGGCCTCAGGTGATCCACCTGCCTTGGCCTCTTTGACCTCCCAAAGTGCTGGAATTACAGATGTGAGCTACTGCATCCAGCAGACATTGGATTCTTCTAAACCATGGGAATGATTTTCCAACAAAATTCTATTTTGAATGTCGGAAACTAAATTATTTTTTATTTCTTATTATGTTTGGGCATCAAAGGTGGCTTTTCCATTTCTCAAATCTTTGAAGATGTTATAAGATTTTGAAGACTTGAAATTTTCAAAATACTTGAAATTCCTGTAGGAATTCCTGTAGGATAATATACAGAAGATTTTATAACTACAAATTCAGTTATTATGAAGTACCTGTCACCAAGGGTTATGCATGTTTATCTCTTAAAAATAAAATGATTTATTTGGCTTCTTAATATATTGTGTATCAACCAGTTCTGAATTTTGTAGAATTCTAGTCTTGGTCATTACATTAAACTGGAAAATAGTCTAATACAGGTTACCTCGTATGTAGAAACAAAAAAAGGAAATTATTTGCATATGCTATCACTATGGCTCTATTATTTATAATTTGACACATTCTTCCAAAATACTTGAAATTCAAGTACTGTAAATTCTATTATATATTACCCAAATTTCTTAAATCATATCAGCAAGTAGTCAGGATGAATAGAAGTATAAATTTAATGTATATTTTATATCTACTTTTTTTTTTTAGGGGAAAAGTTATATTGTCAGTTTGCCAGAAAGCTCTGTATATCATGCCATGAACTTGACTGATGAATGAGTTGGGCTTGTAGAGCTATTCTTTTAGTATTTGTTGAGCAGAGTCCTCAGATCCTCAAATGAGAGCCCAAGCCATCAATATAATCCTCACTCAACTATATCATGCATTCTAGAGCTAAGTTTGGAATCAAGCTTTGAAAATGTGGCTTGATTATTGCTAATAAGATTTCTAAACTTTCTATACAGTCCTTGAACAGTGTAAATAAGATAAGTAGATTTTTAGAAAACAGTTATGAAATAATAGATATAAAATATATGAATTTAAAATTATCCTATAAGATAAATATTGAGTAAAAGTAAATAAATAAAATTTTGAGTTAAATATTACACAATTCTCTAGTGTTGTTGATGTCAAGCAGTGATTTCTTTTATACATCTTATATTTTCGGCTTTGTATTAGGAAACAAAGTAGCTAAACCAGAAGAAATGCAAGAACTACAAAGGTGCTGAGTAAGGAGGAATACTACACAAAATAAAGATGGAGTTATTGATTTTTTCCCAATACAAAATTCTATTGTAGAAAAGAGATCAGAGAAAACATTTTAATAGTTTATGCACACCTTACTAGGAATCTCTTTCAAAATCTCTTTTTTAAAAGATTGTAACCTGGTGCAATGTCCTTGTTTTGAAGGATATTAGAGATATTTCAAAATTAGATGAAATGATAGCACATTCCTTGACTTCTATCTATACATATTTTATAAAATACTTATTTCGTGTTGACATTGGAGCCTTCTGGGAAATTAGCAACTATGGAAGATTTATAGACAAAAGAAAGAGGAGCCTTTTGTGTTGACTTCCAATATCTTGTACTAAAAAAATTATGTAGAGAGATCATTTGGAAAATAATGTCTTTGTATAGTTTAATTGCCATAACTACAAACAAAATACAAAGCAGAAACATAATTCTAATTATAATGACTTATTTTTCATAGGCTACACTTGTGAGATCCGCTTGTAAATTAGTATCTCTGATTTTTTGTTCTCCTTATTAAAGTTGAGAAATTGATTTTGTTTTATAAACACTTCTGTAATTTAAAATTATATGATAAGTATTTGATAATTTTTTTAGTTAGATAAGCTTTTTCCACAATGAGGTATTTTTAGTAGTGACTGAATTGTTTCTTTCACCTTTCTAATTTCATAGATGCCATCTTTATTACAGGGTTTTCCATCAATAAATATAACATATAATATTTGAAGATTTTCTATCAACTGTGCCAACAAGATACTCTAGTTTTCAAATACAGACAGTTCCTTGTGGTGCTTATTATTTCAGTAATTTGGGAACACAGGAGCCTCAAACAAGAGTTGCATTTTAGGATAACTGTTTCACTGCCTGCTCTTCTCTCCACTTTTAGTGCTGGAAAGTGGAGCTTTTTGTTTGACCTCTGTGGATTTCATGGAATAAGTATACTCCAGGACAAAGACTACTCAGATAAAAGGTTTCCTAAAAAAGACTAAAGAATTCTCCCTTTCGCCATGGGCTTTTCTTGTTTCCCCTTCAAACCTGCTCCCCTCCATCCCATTCGTTTTTCTGTGCTTAGTAGGCAAAAAGGTACTTCCAAAATTTTGGAAAACGACTTTAAAAATTTTTAATGTTTTTCTGCATTCAAGAATGCGGGAAACTTTAGTTTGAAAGCACTTTACACATATTGAGTTAGAATTAAGAGATTAGTTCAGTTTGTTGCATTCCAGCATTTGGCAGAAATAGAATTTTTGAGGCATGTGGCTACTTTGGGAGAAACTGGTTGTAGAGAAAGAATAGTGATATTCAAATCCAGAGTACCAGGCCCAAGAGAAATCCTTGTAGGTCCTGTGACTTGACATCCTAACTCAAGAGCAAGCAACTCTATTGGTTGTTTGAATTAAATGAAAATAAAGGCTTTAAAGCTTGCCTGTTTCAAAAGTACATTCTAAAGAGTTTTGTTGATTTGTTTATTGCATTTATGAAACATGCAAATTAGTTAAGTCACTTATGACTTACTAACAGACCCTGACATTTCAGAGGGTCTTTATGTGCAATAGTAAGTTAATTTGCTTTATTTTTTGTTATGGGAATCAGTTTTAATTGAGGACTGAACTACGTCAACAAACAAAATGCATTACATAAGAACACCTGTCTTTCCATACTAGCTCAGGAGTGCTCTCCTGGGGGACATCAGTTTCTTCAGAGTCCTTATAGAAGTGTCCATTTTGACTCGTGGCACCTCCAGCAGTCAGCTGTTCAAGACCTAATATGTGACCATTCCCTCTCCCCCGGATGGTATAGATTTCTCATCTTTGACAGACCTGCTGAGATGCCAACCAAATGTGTTGAGGTATGTCAACTCCCTAAGTACTACATATGATTTTCCTTATGTGTTTTTCATATGAGATTTATATCTTCTTACAGCCAGCTTATTTCTCATGCTAAAAATATTGTTTTAATTTTGTATAAGATTGAGTTAATCTGAAAGACTATTCCCACATTACCTAGTCTAATAATAATAGTAATAGTTAACGTTATGTTCCGTGCAGTCCAGAAACACTTTTACTGACATTATCTTGTATGAGTATACAACTCTAGGGTACAATATATCATCATTACTTCCATCAAACAGTGTAGAAAACATATATTCTTAGGCATAGTGCTCTTACAGTCACAGCTAGCAGGTCAAAAAGCTGAGTTTTGAATACAGGCAGTTGTTCTCTAGGGCTCAGGTGTATTATCTGCAAACAGTAAAATACTGTTTATCTAAAGTGCTTCAGTTTTGTCAGTTGTTGCCTTTCACTGCCTTTCTTAACTGATGGAGGAAAACTTACAGGCTCGGCACCTCCTATTCTAAGACTGCGAAGAACTCAGTCTGGCAGTGAAATCTCCAGGTATTTCCTGATCACAGTTGGAAGACAGTGTACCTGTAGCACATTCAATACTCTGGAGGCATATGGCCTTATCTCACTTAAGCTCCCTCCTCAAACCCAAAATTTGTGCAGCCAACATACCCTTTTTTTCTTTATAGTTGTGAACATGTAAGCGTATGTCTTTCAAACACATCAGGTTTAAATGGACAAAATTAAAAAGATTTTATACATGAACTCACATCGGATGTGTTTTATTTGCAACTTAACTTTTCATAAACTTTACTCTTTTTACAACGTGATATGATTCTGATCATAGCATTGTCCTGTATAGCATTGCGTAGTATTGACTTGTCTAGCCCAGGTGACTTCTTTCATTCTTATTTCATTTGACAAATACATTTTCTTCCAAAATGCTTCAAAAAATAAGCAGAAGAATAAACATAAAGTGTGATTTCTTGGGTAATCCCTCAGCTAACTTGTATTACTTATCCAAGCCATTCTGAAATTCTATTGACAATTGTACTTATCGTTAGCATGATTTTCAAATGCAAGTTCCCCTAATTCATTTGTAGTCCCCATTCATCTGATGATACTGTTGTGAAATAGACATTATTTCTACTTATCATACTCTGACTAGTTATCCTTTCAGTTCAACTATTATTATTGCGACCACATTTTTATCCACATGATCTAAGGAATGAGACTAAGTCTAAATCTGTCAAAACACTAAGGCCATTAACTCAGCATCCTAACTTATATGATCAAAGTGGAAGAAGGGTTTTAATCTGACATTTATTTTGCAACTTATAAATTCCCTGCACTTGTGGACATTATTGCATATGTAAACTCACTAGTTCTCTCAGTGGTGCTTTGAGGTAGCTATTGTTACCTCATTATAAAGATGTGAACACAGACACTAAGCATGAGTCACATGACCAAAAGTCATGTACCTGATCTTCTCCCTTATCACAGTCTTTCTCAGCTGACTGGTTTCCCAAGTGAATTCTGCATAAACAGGTGTTCAGTTGTGATAGGTAGCTAATAAAGGCATGATATTATTGAAGACATATGTCTGTGTAATGCTTCCCAAATTACATAATTACATCATCACTCACAATTTTACCCTATATAATTATACACTTATTGGGTGTGATTTCATTCTTAAAGTTGACTTTCTTTTAACTTAGAGGTCATGCAGCTGCTATTGGTCCCTGGAGGGAGATCACATCACGTAAGATTATGTCTTAGCAAAAGGCTTGTTTTCCTTATTGTTATTCACATTTTATAAATACTGCAGAAGCAGGAATCATTTTCCTTTTTAAGCACTAATGTAAAAAGATCTCTGGAAAGACATTGAAATTTTAACAATGTTAAATTTTAAAGTGTGGCATTGTGGCTAAGTCTCATTATCCCTTTTTTGTTTATTTGCTCATTAGTTGTTTTTGTGACACTTCATTTGTAAGGAACTAAAAAAACAATTAGAATTTAAAAGTAAAGTTTGAGAAAATTGGAGGAACTTCACCACATTTAAAAATATTTGTGTTTTTCTCTTAAGGCTGATTTAGCTACAATTGTTTCTAGAACCTCACACAAATGTAAAAGTGAACCAGTTTCCCTGGCTGTTTTCCTAGAGATCAGTTAAACTGAGCAGGCTGTGCTCCACCAGGAAGTGCTCTCTATCCCCACCCTCTCATTCCCTTTTTGTGCTAAGACTTTAAAGCATTCAACCGGAAACTCAATGACTTTTTTTTTTCTCTACAGGTTAATACATGTTGACTTACATAAATTACTATTTGTAATGTTTTAAATAATGAATGTGCATTACATAAAGCTTAGGAAATAAAGAACAGGAGTGGAACAACATTTCTTCATAATCTATCCACACAGTCATAACTACTGTTATTAACATTTTGCTATTGTTTTATCTTATTTATATTGTTTTGTTATGTTCATGTTATATGTTCAATTGAAAAACATGCTATTCTTTTTCAGTTACCGTTATAGCATTATCATTTTCCTATTATTATAAATTCATTTTTATAATTTTTGAAAATAATATTATGTCATACATGTATCATATTTATTTAAACCATCACCATATGTGTGGACGTTCAGGATCTTGCTATAATAAGTAATTCTGCAATTAGCAAATGTACATGTAATTATTTTAATTTTAGTGTCTTTAGTAAGATTGATTTTTATAAGTTAAATTAGTAATAGTTAAAGTTTTTTTGAGGCTTTTGATACATATAACTGTTCATTTAAAACATAGTGATAATTTTTAGTTCCAATAGCAGTACATAAAAATACCTTTTGCAATACTGAATATTCTCATGTATGTATTAGGCATTTGTGTTTCTTTTGTGAATTACCTATTTGTACATTTTGTCCATTTGTAGTCTTAGAGTTTTAAATGGATAATATTACAATGTTAAAATAAAATAGCACATATAGTAGGATTATAAATAAACATAACAAAATATAGTACTACTTACATATAATTTTATTATTTAACTTTAATCTTATATTTTAAAAATTCATTCATATATATCAATATTTCCTTTATGTTTTTCCTTTGCTTTTAAGCATAGAAATAATAATAAGAATTATAACCTGGCTAATGATATTTGAGCCATTGCTATGTAGAAGTTGTATTATATACATTACTTTATCCATACCTCACTATGATACTTTGAGGTGGGTACTACTTCCACCTAATATAAAAGAGAAGGATGTTGAGTGCCTTGTCCAAGATCGTGCATTTAGTAAGGGTCCTGGTTCTTCCTGAGTCATACATAGTTTCTTCTTATTTTTCCTGGGTTATTTTGCTATTTAATTCTATTTTTCATCTGAAAAATGATTTTGATGACTTCAAGTGAGGTTGAAACTTTATTATTTATTTATTTATTTTTGAGATGGAGTCTCGCTCTGTCACCCAGGCTGGAGTGCAGTGATGCGATCTTGGCTCACTGTAGACTCCATCTCCCTGGTTTAAGCAATTCCCCTGCCTCAGCCTCCCGGGTAGCTGGGGTTACAGGTGCACTTCACCACACCGGGCTAATTTTTTTGCATTTTTGGTAGAGACAGGGTTTCACCATGTTAGCCAGGATGGTCATGATCTCCTGACCTCAGGCAGTCTGCCCACCTGGACCTCCCAAAGTGCTGGGATTATAGGTGTGAGGCACTGCTCCCTGCCAAACTTTGTTATTTCTAAATTACTAAACAATTTTCCATCACCAGATTTTGAGTAACCTTCCTTCTCGCTGATTGTATTGCCTCCTGAACTATGCATTAACTTCTTGGACATACTATTTCAAGCAATTTTGCAAGAACTTTCCAAGATCAGTTTATCTTTGTGTTATGTGTTAAGATAACTTTAGATTGACTTGTCTTATTTTAGAAATTATCAGCTATTTTAGTAAGGCATCTGAGATTTAATTTCCCTTGTTTACAATACAAATGTAATGCATGGAATAAATTTATTAATATTTACAATGAATTTGTGAATGAGTATATTAACTATGAGATTTCTACCCTTAAATTAAGTATTCCTTAAAACTACTTTTTATTGTATAGAACAAGTGCAAGTTATAATTTTTTAATGATTAATAATATTTTAAGGGTTGTTTAGAAGAAAATGCAAAGTTGATATATCTACAATGGATGAAAATAAATTGAATTTTCAACTTTTGTTTTCTGTGCTGCAAAGATGAACCACTGTGGAACTCAGGCCCCCATCTGGCTGTCTCTGAGAGATTCAGAAACACTGCCATCTCCTGGGGAGATCAAGCAATTGACAGCTTGTGCAACATGGCAGTTTTTGTTTAGCACTACAAAAGACTGCTGTCTCTTTCAAATCCCAGTGACTGTAAGAAACTGTGGGAACTTTTTTGTATACTTACTACAGCCAACTCAGGGATGTATGGGCTATTGTGCGGAAGGTAAGAAAACATCAGTAATTCACATGACTGTTACTCATGGAACCCTGCCATTTGTACCATTCTCTGGATAGGTTGCATGGAGTCAGTGCAAATCTCAGTAAGACTCGTTCTACCATTATTGTTAGATTGAAGCTAAATTTCTGTTTACGTTGGTCAGATTTCTTTAGGATTCTTTGCCAAGATTGCAAAGTACCCCCAAACATTTGATGTGAAAGCATCAAAGCAGACATCTCACATTTTTTCCCCCGGACATAATGATCGAGTGTGTTAAAAATTCTTTGGTTTCCTCAAGTCCATTCCTCTTTTAATTAAAGGATGAAGAAGGGTGAGTAAAAGTTATCATAAAAATATACATTTTATATTATTTCATCTTTCATTCGCCAATATTTATTGAATGCTTATCCTGTGCCAGAAATTATTTAAGGCCTCAAGAGTTACAGTGATGAGCAAGATAAATGAGATCTCTGCCTTTATGAAACTTGCATTCTAGCGGAATGCTTCAGATAATATCTAAAAAGAAACAGAATATTATTTAAAGATTAAAGTAAATATCCCTAAGTCCTTACTATATAAATATATGAGTAGATAATTAAATAGAAGCAAGGAAACAAAGCTTCTTTAAATAATTACAAATATTTGTTGCTACTACTTCACCTAAAAGATTTTGAATAACTTCCCTCATATTGATTGTTGGCTGCATTTGAGTTGTTTCCAAATAATTGGGTATGACAAGGAAAAAAAAATCTACTAGTTTTACAGTGGAGAAACCTGGCAGACATTACATTAATTAAGTGACTGCAGTTAATTTTACTAGTGATAACACATGTTGACGTCACATGTCTTCTGATAACATGTAATAATAAGAGCACTTCTGTTTTGTAGTACTCTTCCCCCAAAAGCATAATCCTAGTCGAATCATGGGAAAGTTTATATAAACCCAAATTAAATAACACACTAAAAAAATACCTGAATAGTACTCTTCAAAAATGTCAAAATTATGAAGAACCAGGAAAGAATAGAAAACAGTCACAGATTAGAAAATGATGAATAACTCAATGGGATATCCTGATTAGGAAAACTGAAAAACTCAGATTAGTAAAATCTAACTACAGTTTTCAGTTTATTTGAGAGTGCAGTCCTAAGGTAAACTTCCTAGTTTTGACAAATATATCATGGCTTTGTAATATGTTAACATTTGTGGAAGATGGATAAGTGCAAATTCTATATTAATTTTGCAATCTTTATGTGAATCTAAAATCATTCTAAATTAAGAGGCTAATATTTGAGAAATTAATATACCACAAATTAAAGAAAATTGGTCAATACAATAGGAATGAACTGGCACAAGGATGCTGTCTTACAAAGGGTACCTGAGGAGTTCTCTTTGAATAAGTGACAAATTTGAGTTGAGCACTGAATGCGGAGAATGAGGCAGTCATGAAAATATGTGGGGAAAAAGAGCTCCAGCAGAAGAATAGACAATGCAGATGTCCTTAAATACGTATGAAGAAGGCAGTTCAAGGAGCTGAAGGAGAAACAATGTGGTAGGAACAGAGAAAATGAATAAACCTTGGGGGATGAGGTTAGAGAAGTAAGAAAAGGTCAGCATCTGTAGGGTCTGAAGTTCCTGGTAAGAACTTAGCTTCAGTCTTTAAAAATCCTATAAGATTTTTAAAGAGATGAATAATGTGATCTAAGGAGTGTATTTGAAAGGTCATTATCCCTGCAGCAAGACTCCAGAAGGCTGTTGCATTCATTCAATAGAGAGATGGTAGTGGCTTAAAGGAGGGAGGAGTGGAAATGACTCAGACTAGTGGCAAAGAAAAGAGGATATTAAGCTAAGATGTCTTTGGAAACAGAGCTCATGCAATGGATATGAGAAAAGTGGAAAGAGAGAAATCAAGGACAATATCTATGGTTTTTGCTTGAGCAACTAAAGAGGGAGAGACTAGGGTACAAACACATCAGGTTGGGAAGAGAGAGAAATCAAGAATTCTGTTTTGGGCGCTGTTATCTAAGAAGGGACATGACGTAGATATACACTACATCTCAGACTCATAAGCCTGACACTAGTGGTGTTGACTAAGGATGTTGTGACATGAGAGTCCTGGCTGAGAGCTCCCATAACACACCATTCTAGAGCTCACCATAGATAGTTGGACCTAATAAATTTTTTCTTTTTCTCTGTGCTCCACTATGACTATGAACTCTTTGAAAGCAAAGTGCCCTTTACATCAGGGTCTCATGACCTAGTGTCCTGAACAAAACAGGGATTCAACAAATGCATATTCACTGGTAATGTTTAATGGAACTAGTGGCCCAATTCCTAAGATACAAAAAGCTCTAAACAGAAAGAAACTACAGAGTGGCGATTTTTACTTAGACTGTTTAGACAATGGTGAAGCTGATAAATGAGGGATTTATTCTATAGATAGGTGAGTGTGCTCATGTATAACCAGTTATAGGAGTAAAACGAACCCCAATTTAGTTACCTAGGTTCAGCCATATATAGAACACTGAAAGTTCTGGGAGACACTCTTGTAGACAGTGTTATCAAAGCAGACGAACACTTGATTCAGCAACAGTGAACATTTTACTACTGAGGTTGTTAGACTCCCCAAACTAGCCAACCCCAAATAACACAATTATAGCATAACAAGTAAAATCACTTAGTTGGTTATTATAGTAGTTAAAAGGAAACATAGTTTTAAGTTTAAATAACTCAATATATTTATAAATGTGTGTGTGTATATATACACATATATACATAAATATTTATATAAACACATATATATAAATATATATAAAATATCCAATCTCAAAAATTATTTTGCTCATCATAGTTTTGGAATTGAAACCAGTATTATTAGAAAAATTGATTCCTTTAAGTTTCTAGCATTCTTATTCGCAGAAATCTGTCCCTTAATGTCAGCAAAAATAATAATACAATAAGTTTTCTCCTATGGTTAATTATTTCTTTGAGTTGAAAATATTAAAAAAAAATTTAATATTTTGATGAGTTTGTAATGCAGTCTTTTTTCTTAGAAACAATGACACACACTCCAATTTCACATTCTGTTTTTAACTACTGTTTTATTTCCAAATGACCTCTAAAGTTGATGTAAATATATCGTTATTGGCCATAATCTCTAAGCAAATAATGCATTATTGTCTACTTTACATAATAATAGAAACTAAGATAATGTTCTCAACATATAATTTTATTTCACTGTTCTGAAATACATACTACATTTATGGAAATTTGAATTGTTTAGATTTACTTTATCATTAATTGCAAGGCAGTAGTTCTATCTTTAAAAAAGAAATAAGCCAAAATTATTGTTTATTATTATAATAAGATCGAAATAATAAACATAAAATGTATTAATTCAAATAGGTATTTATTGGCAGTATTCCACAAGTATAATAATAACACACTAATTATTTCACACATATATACTGCTGGAGTCATGCTCATTTTCTATCCAACACAGCGTCTCCTTAGTATAGAGGGGTGACCAAAACAAATGTGGTCCCTGCCCTCCTGGCACAGAGTATTCATGCAATTATAAATTGCAACTGATGAATGAAAAGATTAAAAATTGCTGTAGAAGAGAATACTGAAGGTGAGAGAGGATAAAATATATAATGAAGCGTCGACCAGCGAAACGTCTAACAAAAGGGCACTGATGCTGAGAGCTGGAGGTTAAACTGTCCTTGGTCAGACAGAAAGCAAGGGGAAGAACAGCTCAAACAGCAGCTACAGCAAGCGACAGGCCCTGAGGCAATAAGAGTATGTTGTACTCAGAAGAGAGAAAGCTGGACAGAAATATTAGATCTCAATGAGGGAGGGAGAACATAACAAGACGGGGATTTGAAAGGGCAGCAAGGCCTGATCATTTAGGGAGCTCTGCATTTTGTTCTGCGTGATTGAGAAGCCTATGGAGAATTATCCTGAGGGAGTGAGCTGGTAAACCTTCACATTCCGTACACAGCTGCTGTCCAGCTAAAACTGGCAGTCTGTTTACTAAGAAAGGGCAGCATCTGCTCAGTTTAGTACAGCTAGTGCCATTCATTAGGAAGGACAAAATCCAGAGAGATGCATCAATCAATCTCATTGGGTGGCCAAGACAAGAGTTTTTGAAAAACCTTAAGAATTTTTTTTGGCACTCTTGTCATAAAAAATATTTAATTTTTATAAATATTCCTATAGTATTACCAAATATTTGTGGAAAATTCTGTGTTTCATGGAAAAACCATTGATTTATCTATATTAGTTTAAGAAACATTGACAACTATTAAAAAAGAAAACAAAACTTTCACACCAAGCAATACCATAAAATACAAATAATCACTTCATCAGAAATATTTTTTACACTGAATTTAATAACGTAATATTGAAAATTTGTATTTTATGATATCCCTTCCAAATTTAAAATATTTCCTGTTTTGTTAATGTCACTACCATCCACTCAATTTCCTAACCCAGAACACTCAAAAGTACCTTATAATCTCCACATTCAAGTCCTCTACATATTTAGGGAGAAGGAATTCTGGGAGACAATTGTTATTTTTTACTCTTAATGTCTGTTAACCAGACATATGCATGAATTATTCTTCCTGATTTGCTGATAGAAGCTTGCCTTGGAATATCATTTAGAACTTAAATTAGACTGCATAGATAGCAAACAAAAATGACAGTCACTTAATCTACTTAAGAGTTTCTTTTTCTTGCTCAACAAATATCTGGAGCAGGTGTTCTCTGCTGATGGCGATTTGGCCACTTTACAATGTCAGGCTGAGGTCTCTGAAAAGTCACTAATCTTTTCCTTCATGGTGACAGAATGAAGCTCCAGTTTTAGCTTCTTTATCTGCATTTAGACAGGATAAAAGAGAAAGTTCAAAAGGTGAAAGAGAGCTTCTGCTAACTGAAATTTACTCCCCTTTAAGGAGCTTATTTGGAAAAAGCCTTCTTATCATAACTACTTTAGAAGAATTCCCAGGATCATCTCTATCTTCGAAGGCAGTCTATTAAATGTCATTTTTTACTTGGATGTATTGCTCTCTACGACCAATAGCCCCTATCTAGCTAGGAGTCAATATATTTAATTTTAAAATCACCAAAACAGCAAATAGTAGGGAGTAAAATTTCACTTTAATATCATAGTCTCATGAAGACGTTTTGATCCTCACAGAATTCATATGTATGTGTATACACACAATATATCTATCCCTACAGCCTTCTAGAGGTCAAATAAGAAAAAATATTAATTACAATTAATTGTAATCAAAGCCATTCTAAAAAGGTTATATATTTGAAATATTATTTATTTAGAAGACTCTATGAAAATATACATCTTTGTTGTATTTTTTGTATTTCCACTTAGCAAGGTAGTTAGGTCCTTATACTACATGTGAAGTGGCATCATATCAATTAAAGTTAGCCTATGTAGACTATGATAAGCTAAAGATGTATACAATATCCCCTAAAGCTTCCACTAAAATAAAACAAAACATTATAACTAATTAGCCAACAAGGGGTATAAAATGGAATCATAAAATATATTCCATATTTTTCAATGGAGATCAAAATAAAAAGTGGAACAAAGCACTAATAGAATAAATAGAACACGGATAGCAGCATGGTGGATTTAAACCTCACAATATTGTTAAATAATTGTGGATATTGTAAGGTTTAAGTCCGCCATGTTGCTATATATATTTATATATGATTTATATATATATTAGGTTGGTACAAAAGTAATATATATAAATATATATAGTATATATGATATAAACACCCCAACTGAAAAGCAGAAATTGCCAAATTGGGCAAAAAAGCAAGACCCAACTATAGGCTGCCTAGAAAACTCATTTAAAAGTAAGGAAAATGAGTTCAAAAGTATAAGGATAGAAGAAGATATACGTAGGTAACATTAATCACAAGAAATGTAGAGTGGGTATATTAATATTAAGCATAGTAGACTCAAAAGCAAAACATATTCCTAGGAAAAACAAAGGTTATTTCCTAATAATAAAATGTTCAGTTCAGTAAAAGAATATGACAGTTCCAAATGATGAAACACCTAATAACAAATTCAAAATACATAAACAAAACTGAGAGACCTGCAAGGAGAAATAAACAAATTTGCGATTATTACTGGAGATCAACACGTCATCTGTCAATAATTGATCAAGCATGTAGACACTAAAACAGCAAAAATGGAGGAGACCATAATACTCTTTCAACCAGTTTGATCTAAATGACATGCAGAAAAGACTTCACAAAATAGTAGCATAGATGTTCAAGTACATAGGAAAATATTACCATGTAAAACCATATTCTGGGCCCTAAATTAAGAAAATTAGAATATCACAAAAAATCGAAGTTCATTAAAATTAAAACCCACTAAGTGTCTATACTGAACAACAGGAAAAGTCACAAATTGAAGACCCTAGTTTGTACATTAACTGATTAGAAAAAGAAGCACAAATGAGACTCAGAGTAAGCAGATGAAAGGAAACAGAGTAAAAATAAATGCAATAGAATATACAAAAACAACAGAGAAAATTCAATAGAATAAAAAACTGGTTATTTCAGAGATTCAATAAAATGAATAATTCTCTAGCCAGTACGATCAGTAAAAAAGAAAAAAAAGAGACATTACCAATATCAGGAATAAGAGCAGTGATACAACCACAGATTCTGTATGTAATAAAAAATAGTTATTATAAACAACTCTATGCCAATACAGTTGAAAACCGATGATATAGACAAATTTCTTAAAATACACAGACTACACATATTCATATAACAAAACTTGCACTTATAACATCTAATTATGTAAAAATAAAATAAAATACACAGTCAACCAATGTTCACTCAAAAGTAAAGAGATAACTTCAGTGGCCCTATATCTATTAAAGGAATTATATTTCTAGTTAAAAATCTATCTTACAATGAAAACCGCATGCCAACATGGCTTCAGTTGGGAATTTTTCCAAACATTTAATGTAGAAATAATACCAATTTTACACAAACTCTTTTCTAAACTTCTGTCAGGCCGGCATTACTCTAACACTATAACTAGACATAGACATTAAAAGAAAACTATATAACAATATCCCTCATGAATAATAAATGCAGATGACATGATCACCTATTTTGCAAACCTAATGGAATCTATAAAATAGCTACTGGAGCTATTAAGTGGGCTTAGCAATGTTGAATGAAAAAAAGATCAATGTTTAAAAATCATTTGTATTTTTTCATACTGGCAATTAACAATCAGAAATTTTATCTAAAAATACCAATTATAGTACCAAAAATATAAGACACTCAGTAATAAGTATGGCAAAGGATGTGTAAGATCTTTACAGTGAAAAACTATAAAACTTTGTTGAGAAAAATTATATAAACCTAAGAAAATGGACAGATACCTTGTTCGTGGTCAAAAGACATGATATTAAGATGTCACTTCTCCTCCAATTGACTATAGTTCCAAAATTGTCCTAACGAATATCACAACAAGCTTTCATGTAGAAATTTACAAACTCATTCTAAAACTCATATAGAAATACAAAGAACGTATAATACTTAAAACTATTTTGATAAAGAAAACAGTTGGACAATTTATATTATCTGACTTCAAACTTACCCTAAAGTTACAATAATGTAGATAATGTGGTAATTGCATGAGGATAGATAAATAAGTCAATGGAAAAGAATAGAGAGCCCAGGAAAACACCGACACACACAGTAAACCGATCTTAAACACAGTAATAGATCCAATTTTATAGAAAAAAGAGTTGTGTTTTTAGTAAATTGAATATTCATATGCAAAAATAACTTTGATTCATATCATCAAAATACAGTAAAAAGAAAAACCCACCTCACAATCATCAAAGACTCAAATCTCAATTATAAAAGCTAAAAATACAAAGCTTGAGAGAATACTTTCACTTTCAGGTGAAAATATTTGTGATCTTAGATTAGACAAATATTTTAAAAATATAATACTAAAATTGTGATCCATTAGAAAATATAAATTGGACTCGATCAAAATTGTGAACTTCTACTCTTTTGCTCATTGAAAGACACTGAAGGAAAATGAAGAGAGAAGCCATAGTTTAGGAAAAAATATTTGCAATTCATATATCTGATGAAGAATTGGATCCAAAATATATGAGTAACTCTCAAAACCCAATAATAAGAAAACAATTTTCTAATAAGATTTGAGCAGACACTTCTCCAAAGAAGACATAATAATGGAAAATGGGCACATAAAAATATGCTTAACATCATTAGTCATTAGTTAAATGGATTTATATCCACAATGAGATACCATTATATTATATATAAAATTTAAAAAGATTGACCATACTACAGATGGCAAGGCCACGGAGCAACCAGAATTGCTGTATTCTGCTACTGGGAATGTAAAATAGTACATTCAAACATTAGGAAATAATTTGGCAGTTTCTTAAAGAGTAAACATATACTTCCATATGACACAGCCATTCCATTCTTATATATTTGCCAAGAGTAATGAATGCAAATGTTTTTAAAAAGTTTTCTACATGAACATTCAAAGCAGCTATATTCAAAATAGCAAAAAACCTGGGAAAAAAACACAAATATCCATCAACGGGTTAACGGATAATCAAATTATGATAAGCCTGTACAATGAAATACTACTTTTTCAATAAAAGGGAAAGAACTATATTTGTTGGATGGCTTCACTGTAAGAAAAAAAGAAGAAACTATTGAACGGTCAAAAACATCGATGAATCTCAAACATATATGAGGAATGAAATTTTCTAGACATAAAGTCCATAGTGTACAATTATATTTATATAAAGTTCTAGAAAATATAATCTAAACTGTATAACAGAGCAGATAAGTTGCTGTCTACGAATGTGGAGGAGTGGCAGGCAGAAGGATCACAAAAGGACAGAGAAACTTTTGGAGGTGATGGAAATACTGTTATCTTGATTATTGTTAGATTTTAGTGGGTGTATTCATACGTCAAAATGTCATTAATTACACTTTAAATACATTCAATCAATTATACCTCAATAAGGCTATTAAAAAAGAGACAAGGAAAGTCCCAAAGTTAAGCAAGCCACGTAGCCATCATGTCAGAGTAGGGCAAGAGCAAAGACCCCTAGGAAAGAGTTTTTCTAGCATGCTGGAAGGATGTAGATGAGACCATTGTGTCAGAATAGGTTGCATGCAATAAATATCCCTATTCCATGGACAAAAAGAATTGCTCAGAGAAAACAGGCACTTGTCCAACATCACAGGTAGTGACTAGTAAAGCTAGGTTGATCTCAGGACGCTTGCATGCTCAACAAGGATATTCTACAACCTGTTATTGATGTCTCATCATTGCAGTTTTCTGCTCCGTCCTCTTCTCCATATCTTATACTTGTTTCTCCCTCTGCTTGGACCTCTTACAAATCTTTACTGCTTCATGATGCAGGTCAGGCATCTCTTTTCTTTACAATGTTCGTTGTGCTAACCCAAGTTAGTTGTGCAGCCCAACAGTGTTCCACTACTGTGCATAGGATATCAAATGTTGCGCATTTTACATGCTTTGAAACTAGATTTCCACTTGTTTGCTTCCTTTCTTGACAACTATTACTTTATTATAGTTTAATTATTGGCATATGGTTGAATCAGGAAGAAACAGAAGGTTTTAAGCAGAATGGTTTATTTTCTTCTTTGCTAATGTTTCTAGAGATTCTTAATTGTCTAATCCTAATACTAAATATTTGAGCCAGGGTGCTGGCTGTATTCTATGAAAGCAATCTGGGAAAAGCAAGTAGAAGAAAGAAGAAAAGATGATAAACCCCTCAAACACAGATGGGGCACAGTTCTTGGGAGTCTTTGGGCAAGAAAATAGTGTATTTTGGCCCCATGTTTTATAGGAATACTGCATTATTTTATATATACATGTACATGTCTAGTAGTTAAGGTTATTTCAAACCTGTTTGGCTTGCACATAAGAAAAAACAACTGAAAATAATGTAAAAGATAATCACATCTAAGGGTTTTAGGATATGTCATTGGATCTGAAGAAGAGTTATGTAGGAAAGTCTCAGAAAGTGTGAGAAATAGATCAGCTTCCAGATATTAGCAACAGTAGTAGTCTAGACATTCATATAGAGCTCTGTCATTAACTTGACTCGGCTTCCAACTTCTTGTCTTTTAGTTTAAATACTAAATTCTTTCAAGAAGCAATCTGATGAGCCTACCTTTTTTTGGATAGTTGCTCTTGTATCAGTTAACTGTATTCAGTACATTGGGTTGTAAGTATTACCACCTGTGTCCTTGGCTCATTGGTGGTGTAATCCTGTAAATGAGTATAGGGGGGAATCAATTACCAAGGAACTGGCATAAAACCAACTGTTGTATATGTTTCTGGAGATTATAGTTGTTTCACTATTATTTTAGATTTCACACATACCCTGTAAATCTCCCACATGCATAGTCCTCCCTCCCCATTGTCGACGTCCCCCACCAGAATGCTACATTTGTTATAATTGATGACCTACATTGACACACCATTATCACCTAGTCTATAGTTTACATTAAGGTTCACTCTTGGTGTTGTAAATTCTACGGGTTTGGGCTGGGCACAGTGGCTCACACCTGTAATCCCAGCACTTTGGGAGGCCGAGGCGGGTGGATCACGAGGTCAGGAGATCGAGACCATCCTAGCTAACAAGGTGAAACCTCGTCTCTACTAAAAATACAAAAAAAAAATTAGCCAGGTGTGGTGGTGGGCGCCTGTAGTCCCAGCTACTCGGGAGGAGAATGACGTGAACCCGGGAGGCAGAGCTTGCAGTGAGCCGAGATGGCGCCACTGCACTCCAGCCTGGGTGATAGAGCGAGATTCCATCTCAAAAACAAAAAACAAACAAAAAAAATTCTATGGGTTTGGACAAACTTCTCATAACATGTATCCACTATTATAGTGACATACAGACTAGTTTCACTACCCTAAAAATTCCCTATGCTCTGCCTGTTCATCCCTCCCTCTGCTCAACCCCAGACAACCACATCTCTTTTTACTGTCTCCATAGTGTGGTCTTTTCCTGGATTTCAAATAGTTGGAATCACTTAGTAGGTAGCCTTTTCAGATTGGCTTCTTTCACTTAATATTCATTTAAGTTTCCTACATGTCTTTTTGTGGCTTGATAGCTCAATTCTTTGTAAGGCTGAATAATGGTCCATGCTGTCTATATGTACAACAGCATATCCATCTACCTACTGAAGAACATCATGGTTGCTTCGAAGTTTGGGCAATTATGAATAAAGTTGCTATAAACTTCCATATGCAGGTTTTTGTATAGAAATAAGTTTTCAGCTCCTTTGGGTAAACATAGAGGAGCATGATTTCTGTGTTGTATGCTAAAAATATGTTTAGTTTTGTAAGAAACCACTAAACTGTTCTCCAAAATAGCTGTACCATTTTGCATTCTCACCAGCACATGCTGCTCCACATCTTCGCCAGCATTTGATATTGTCAGTGTTTCATTATTTAAAAATGCAGATTCATACTTAGAAAATAAGATATTAAAGCTTTGATTGTTTTGAAATATGATTCCTTATCTTTCATTTGATCTCACCCTTAAAAGGAAAAAAATGTGTTATGAAATAAGAGAAGAATTAAGAAAATCTTAGTCTGTATTAAAACACCCTCCAATAAATTGTCATCTTGGATATATGTAGATTTATATCTTCATGCCCAGCTGAATAATTATACAAACCTTAACCTTTGGCAGCTATTTCTGATGCACAATTACACCCATGTGGCTCTGATGAAACTGAAATAGGAGGTGATTGTGTTCGTAAGTATCATATTTTGCTTTTTAATAATGTTTTTAGAAACTAGACTATTTCTACATATAATTATATTCTGCAGCTTTGGATGTTGAATTATACTGATATTTGACATAACCAAAGTCTGGTAGCTATCAAAAATAAAAATAACTTTATTGTGCCTTTAAGAAATAGTTCTCGAGTTGGCAGAGGTACCGAGAGTTAGGCAAATGCGTGTGTATTAGTAGAATCTTTCATAAGAAAATTTGGCAGTTCATACCAACATTCTTAAAACTCCCTATGTGTTTGTACCTAATAATTCTACTTTCAAAAAATATGTCTTAGAGAACTATTTAGGGAAGTGTGCGAGCACAATATTTGTAACAGAATTTGTCTAATAATGTTTTAAAAAACCTGCAAACATCCAGTAACTGCTGATTGGCTGATTGATTCAATATTTCTGATACATAAACACTGACAAAATATTTTGCAAACACCATTAAAATATGGAAGTACATTATACAGCAGTACCCCCTTTTGTTTTTAAGGGAACGATTTTATTTATGTCAAATAAATCTTGAAAGATAAACATCAATGATGTTAATAGTGATCTAAATTTTTCTCTTCCTTTCAATGTATATCTTTTATTTTCTATTTTTCAAATGTTTTAAAGGTTTTTCAGGTATTAAGAAATCCTCTTATTATAATATGCCTTAAAATAAATTAAGTAGATTATCTAAGTGATAAAATGTATGTCATCTACCTACATTATGGGCAGAAATTGGAATTATTTATTGAAATATTAACCTTTTATGGGATTATTAACCTTATCATATTTTCTGTTAGCCAAATATGATATCTGAAATTCATGAGAGACTGTTGATATATAATTAATTTAATTAACAGAGGTGTTTTATATGGTGGAACAAGCCATAAATACATAAAATAAATCAGGATAGATCATATGATGTTCAAATATCAGGCCTAGAAATTATTATACTTGGTATTTTAAAAACAGTTTTATAATAATCCTCAAAATTTATCACTCTGAATTGATTTTTTTATGCTCTATTTCACACCCTATTCCAAATGGTTTTTCTAGCCCCTTTTTTCTGTATATTTTGACAACCTATTATTGTAGGTGAAGGTCAGTTTAATTAAGCCCTGTGATTTGAGTTCATAAAGTAATAAAACAATATTCATAATAGCAGCATTAAATATAAAATGCAATTATTTGACTACTCTGCATAATAGATGTAAATTCTCTTTACAATATATATGTATTATAGCAAAATCACATTTTTCTCTTGAATAAATAATAAATTTCACCTACTTATTATGTTCTTTAGAACATTTATGCAATTAATTAAAAAAACTCTGCTATATAAATTGTACACAGTTTGAGGAAGTAACACTAAATAAAAGTATTGAGTCGAAAGTCAATAGATAAAGCTTCATGATAAAATGGAAAATGTATTAATATACTTAATACATACTAATATTAGAATTGACAAAGGAATACTAATTTTTATTTTCTAAGCAGAAATAATTTATCTGTTGTTTCTAAACCTTTTTCTTTAAATATAACAAATTTTCTTTGATCTATACTGTTGAAAGCAATGATCAATCTGCCCAGATAGTTCTCTATTTAAAGTGTTGATTCAAACATTTTTTTTTTTTTGAGACGGAGTCTCGCTCTGTGGCCCAGGCTGGAGTGCAGTGGCCGGATCTCAGCTCACCGCAAGCTCTGCCTCCCGGGTTTATGCCATTCTCTCGCCTCAGCCTCCCGAGTAGCTGGGACTATAGGCGCCCGCCACCTCGCCCGGCTAATTTTTTGTATTTTTTTAGTAGAGACGGGGTTTCACCGTGTTAGCCAGGATGGTCTCGATCTCCTGACCTCGTGATCCACCCATCTCGGCCTCCCAAAGTGCTGGGATTACAGGCTTGAGCCACCGCGCCCGGCCTCAAACATTTTAATTGTCATGAATTATTTTTTTCAGTCATTTGTCTTCTCTTATTCTTAATAATCATTTCCATAAATAGCTTTTCCCTGTTTTAAAATAAATGTCCTTTTCCTAGTATATTTAAGGATAACTTTTTACTCAGCTATATGATATTTAAAGATCAAATATATATTCAAAAGTAATTTGTTATTTCCTTCAAGTATGAATATACTGCTTTGGTCTAATGTTTAAAATGTTTAGTAGAATATTCATTTACTAGATAAATTTGAAAATAATTCGTCATTGGGACTATAACAAAATAACACTGTAAAATATCTAAAAGTACATTTTCTCCACAGAAAAGATTTTAAGGTCTTTCCAGAATTTTCCAAAATCTACATGGCAAGGCTGAAAGATTGTTTTGTGATTGTCCTAAAATTAGCATATTTATAAAATAGAAAAATTATACATTTTAGAACATTTTAAAATCTGCTTTTACAAATTTACCACTCAGATATTTTTCTCCTTTCTAAAACAGAACAAAACTAAACAAAAAACTTATCCAGAAAACTTTCAGATCCACAGATTTGATTTTGCAAATGCCCAGAGTTCAAAACTATATAAAATCTTCCTGTGAGTTCCTAGAGGAAACTTCAAATTTCTTTAACCTCAGAAAAATGAAAGCATTAAGATATTTCACTAAGATAGTATAATCACCTCTGCAATGAACAACTTTTTCAGCCCAGAGTAATGATGAGTTGAGTTATAAGAGAAAACTATAAGAGTAAAAGAGAAAGTCATTTTATTTTGCATTCTTGTGACTATTTCTCATTATAACAAGGAATTATAATGTACTGAACCTTAATTTTGTTTGTTCCATCTGTTAGAAAAGATAATTGCTTCAAATAACACAAATTTCTTTTCAAGAGCTAGACTTTTCAAAGGCAGGTATTCAACCTGCATTAATATAAGCTTGAGCTCCTAAGTTGCTTGGCTATCAATATTTGTGTGATTATGGGTCAGAATATGAATGTATTACTTTGTGGATTGTTAGAAATAATCATTTTTCTAAATTTAGTTTGCTTTTTCTTAAGATAAATCCCAGAGTTACAGTCTTTGAGTGCTTTTTCCATAAGCCAGTCTCCATTGTCTAAGATTCCCAGTTACAAGTTATGCATTTTCTCCCCAGGTCAGCTGACTGTCTCATTGCCACCTCCACCTGCAGGAAGGCCAGAGGTTCTGGTGGAGTTGATTGAGTCCAGGCTTTTCTGTAGGTGTTCTTTTGATGTTCCCCCTACAAACAACTCAGTGGGATTTCGCATAGCTTGGTCTAGGCTTTCTTCTCAAGAAGTCAAAGAGGAGCTGAAACAAGAGACCACAGTTCAGGCATGCTCTCTTTTAGAACTTGATGGCGTAAATCTCAGACTTGGAGACAGGGTATGTTAAAAAACAGTTGGATTTTATTTTCATGAATATACTGATTTTCAAACACAATTTTTAAACATCATATCCTAAATAGATTTTGGCCCCAGAGTATAAAGCACTAACATTTTTTTTTGTTTTTTTCCTTGCAATTCTGCTAATTCTAGTGTCAACTGGATGAATCAGTGATCTTCGTAACTATATATGAATATATCATTTTAGTAATTTGCTGATTATTATTGATTAATCCTTATACATATATGTCTCTCTCAGGTTTTAAAATTATATACATTTATTCTAGAAAAAATGTTTTAATTTTTTAAATGATGATATCACTTTTTAAGTACTTTTTTTTTGAGACAGAGTCTTGCTCTGTCACCAGACTGGAGTGCAGTGGCGTGATCTCGATTCACTGCAACCTCTGCCTCCCGGGTTTAAGCCTCAGCCTCCCAAGTAGCTGGGACTACAGGCGTGTGCCACAATGCCCGGCTAATTTTTATTTTTAGTAGAGACGAGGTTTCATTATGTTGGTCAGATGGTCTTGATCTCTTGACCTCGCGATCTGCATGCCTCGGTCTCCCAAAGTGCTGGGATTACAGGCATGAGCCACTGCACCCACCCTTAAGTACTTTTTAAAACATCCTAAATAAAAAGTCTACTATACTTTTTGTTGAGGTTTGCATAAGTAATATTTTGTAATGATGGGATTTTTCTCAAACATCAAGTAAGCTTTTAAATTATTTAATTCTTTTATTTTCTCTATATACTATCTATGAAGAATTAAAATTAGGATTCAAAAATGATAATTTACACGTTTTCTCCAAAATTGAATTGCTAAGTGATTATTTTTAAATTATATCCCTAGATATTCTGTAGCGCTTCTGTCTTTTTCTTGGAGAATCCGCATGTACAAAGTATAGCCATAGAAAGCCAAGAATTTTTTGCAGGCATTAAGGTACGTATCAGTGGGGATGCATCAGAAAGATTATTCCTCTGGAACTCTGTTTCCCAAACTGTAATCTGTCCATGCTGGTTTCTGTACCTCATCACAGACTGAATCAGAATGTTGAGACCTATGAGTCCCTGTATTTGAAGAAAAGCCCCAATAATTCTAATGCACAACAAAGTTTGAGGGGTCCTGTTAACTAAAGTTGAGATGTACTTTCAATTTTTAAAAAAATATCTCAAATTAGAGTAAAGCAAAAGGTCTAGTCTTCTAATTCATTCCATCACATAACTAAAGTTAGCCTAGTGATATTTAGTTATCATGCATTTTGGAAGACAGATCCCAGGCCAAATAGCAGAGTCTCTGACTGGAGTAGAATTGACCCAGAGCTATGAGCTTTATGGACTGCAAAGATTGAGCTAACTAAACAGAGAAGGAGATTTGGTTGTTGCTGGTAGCACCAGACCCAAGAACTGAAGAGCTATTCTAACAGATGAGCAGAGGTGACAGGGAATTAATAAGCAGTGGAAGATGTGGGGGCAATATCAAAAGGCAGGCAAGCACTGTGAACCTGGAAGGTCTCACACACAGGACTCGAGTTTGACCTAGATTCATTTCTAGTTCAACGACAAGATGAGATAAATGATAAGATTGTGACAATAAGACTCAGGACGGGGATAAACCCTGTTTATGAATAAAGTCCATGTACACACAGTAGGAACCAGGAAAAGAGGTGAGAAGAGTGGACCACATTGTCAGAACTGCATAACTACAGTGTGAGGGGAAGCAGAGGTCAAGCCTTGGGAATACAGGAACATTTTAGTTTACATTGGTTAGCATTCAGCAGACAGTGTCAGGGGTCAAAGGTCAGCACCCCCAGCCTTGTACCGTTTCTGATTAGGCTAACAGGGAGAATATTCAGTACTAAGAAACATCTCTTTCGAGAGCTAGCCAAAACTTCAGACTGCACGAAAATATTCCTGCCTCAAAAAAGGATTGGCCGGGTTGCAGCAGTTCTCAGGAAGTCCAGCTCTGGAAATCAGATGCTGAGAAATAGGCTAAGTGTTGAGATATTTCAAGTGACAACAATAATTTGATTTATGTATTGAAAGTACTTAAGTTTCTAATTGAACTAGTGAGTATTAATCCTTAAGGAAAAACAGAGTCTTCTGTTGGTGTGTCAGTAAACATTAGCAATAAAATGGAAGAAAACAGAAATATTTCTTTCCTCTTCACTTTCCAGTGCTCACCACAAAACCAGAATCTTTGAAGCAGGCTTGGATATGATTTGCCAAATGTATTGGGGAACCAAAGTGAGTCAAACTCAGAGTAGTGCAGCAGCTCCATGTACTCCTGTGGATGCTGCTTGTATTTTCATAGGTTTGATTTTAATGGTCTTGCTTAGTTAAAACATTCTAGGGCTTAAGTTATTACCAGCTCATTTAGCAAAATATGTGCTGTTGAGAAAAATGCCCTTTCAAAATTGTGCCTTAGAAATAAATTATATTTTAACATAATTTTTCTACATATTTTCTCATACCAGCTACAGCCTGAATTGAGCACTATATCAGAGGATGGGAAAGAATACTACCTGAGGATAGAAAGCACAATTCCTATTATTTGTTCTGAATTTATTGAGCTTGATCAAGAATGCAAAATCTCATTAAAACTGCAAACTATTGATCAAGGTAATATACTAACTTTATTTAATCTTATTATTAGATTGCAAACAATAATGCTTTTTTTCCTGCAGGAAAAGTCACTGGAGTGTACTCATATAATAAATCATGTTGCATTTTGACCTCAAATTTTAGCCCAATCATATTACTAATACTGGGCCAAATTGATGATTGCCAAAGCAATTCACATTTCTTCTTCTTGGCTGAAAGCATACATTTAAAAAAAAGAAAAAGAATCGCAAATAATCTCCTCTTCATTATCATCTTTCTCCTCTTGCTCCTATTTTTTTTCTCCTATTTTTTTCTCAGTCTCCTGTTTATTCTTCTCTTTGCTTAGTTTACAGAAATGGAGGGAAAACTGCTCTTTAAGCTTTTTCAAATAATCCCCAATGAGGGACATTTGATAAGTTACGTTAAAAGTTGAAGCTTATGAAATATAGATCTCATAATGCATCCTTCAGGCTTCTCTCCCTAATGTACATTTATGTTTGGGATCTCGTGTCTTAAAATTCTTCTATTTCAATTACTAATTATATGGATGCTGTGATACATGGCCACGTATGTGTCGATGGGTAGAGTGAGGAAATCCTCCCACATAACAAGATAGAATATGCGAGGACAAACCATGCATAGCCGTGATTGGCTTGATTATGTTCTTTTTCCCACTGAGCCTCTGATATAGAGATCAAAGCAAGTTGCAGATACATAAATTAAAATGTAACCTTCAAGAGACATTACAATTTCATCAGCATACCACATACATTTTCACCATAGAACATACATTGTCTTTAGTAAATATACCAAACACAAGGTATCTATAGACCTTCATGTCTATATTATAAATAATTAAATCAGAGAAACAAGAGGATTAAAAAATGCCAGGAGAGAGAGAGAGAATCATTTGGAATGATGCACTCAGGAAAAGAGATAGCTAAAGAGATAGAGGAATTAAGAGCGGTCATCTTAGGACTGTTGACAGTAAACAGGCTCAGATAATACCCACCTACTCACTCAGGTTTCAGAAGCACCACGAGCAACACTATATTTTTAATTACAGCCCAGATATATTAAATTATACCCTCTCTCTTGGACTATTTGACACAATTCTACTTCATGTTAGCTCTGAAAAGCATATTATGCAAATGTTACTACAGTTTATGGAGAGAACAGAAAGAGGATGATGTTAATTGATGTTTTCCAAAATCATGTCAAAGATTTCCTTCAGTTACAGGTATACTTTAAAATATATTTTCATGCTTTCAATTCTTTCAACAAGGCATGCATTGCTAAAATGATATAATAATAGCCTAAATATATTTCTACATTTTAGAAGTTTGAGTGCATGTTCTTTTTCTCTGAGAATTAAAAATGGCTTTTGTTTTCTGAAGAAAAAATTCTGGATTTCATTCTGGATACTCCTCATTTTGTCCTCTTTAAGTACAGTAGCATTAAATCTTTACTTTCACAGGGAACCAGTTGGTGTCTGAGTGTATTTCTAAACAGACTATGCTGCTATTCACAGGCTTAAAGAGAACAACCTCTCATGTATTGACTTGGGGAAATGATGTTATGGGCTATATCTAAGCTAGAAATATTCTGTATTCACCTTAGAGAGTTGGTTAAGAGTTTGAATGTTTCTGTTATTTTTTATGTGTATGGGGAAAGTATATATTTCTAAAAAACAGTTCAGTGTGCTTATATCTGATTAACATAATTTCATACCTTAAAAGTATATATGGAAGAAAAGAAGATAGAACATTTTTTAACAACTTTTTTCTTTTTTGATTCTTAGGAGGACTTTGGAATCATTAATTGGATATGATAGTATAATTCCTCTGTGGCCAATTTTGGGGGCAAATCTGTTCTTTTTGTTTAGTTATACAAATTCCTGCAGTTCTTTTCTCTTTTTTTTGCTACAATTTCCTTTCCAAATTATCTTTTATTCTTTATTATCGAAGTGAGGGAGCATCTCAAGCTTGTGAATATATTGGGACATTTGGGAGGTGAAAGAAGACAGCTTGTTATCATTATGAGATCATCTTCATTTGTTTTGATTTTTCTATTTTTTGAGATGATAAGCCCTTTATCAATAATTAAAAGCCATTGCTACTATTCAACAATGGATGGAACATGAACACATATGCTAAGAAATATTGCAGAAGTATCTGGGCCCAAGGTGCAAATCTTAGACAGAAAAAATCATATTAGTATATATAATATTGTAATATATGTAATATGTAAAAGAATAAATGTTATTTATTCTTTTTGAATTTCCTTCAGTTGCATACAGGTTTATAACCTAATTGAAAATCGTAATATGTATTTATGTGTACATATGTATACATTATAGTTGATTAATTCTTTGTAAAAATCAGGTAGGTTCAATAGCTTTGGCTTAATTTAGACAAAATTTGGAATATGCTTTAAGAAAGAGAAAATAATTTGAGAATAATCTTTCAATTCAATGTTTCATGTTAATTAATTTATTACATGCTTTGGTTAGTATACTCTCTTGGAAATTTTTAAACCTATTTTTTCATTATATAGGTAGAGAGCACCTAGGCTTAAATTTGGCACTGTCTTCCTGTCATGTGGACCTTCACCAGACATCTTCCTGTGCTAATGGAACCTGTAGTCACACTTTTGTGTACTACACTGCTGTCACAGATTTTTCTCGAGATGGAGATAGAGTTACAAACATTGTAGTGCAACCAATAGTTAATGAGGATTTCCTGTGGAACAACTACATTCCAGACAGCATCCAGGTTTACAAATTACAAAACTATTATTGCAATTGAAGCTTTAAGAAGAAATGTGCATTTTATCATTATGTCTTATAAACTTTTTATGTAAAACATTTTTTGGTAAATTAGTTTTTAAATGATTCAATTTTAATAATTTTGATAAAAACAATACTTAAAAATTTGTTGAGATTGCTAAGCAATTTTTTATGTATCACTAAATATAATTAATGATAATATTTACCAAAAATATCTTTGCTTTTAAGATCAAAGTAAAGGATATCCCAACTGCTTACTGCTATTCATTTACTGACCCACATATAATTACATTTGATGGCAGGTAATTTCCTGACAGTTTCTTCTTTTAGTAGTTTTGTTTGCTTTGATTTTGTTGTTTTATTTTAAACAGCATATTGTTTTATAATTTTTTAGTTCTAGTCACTGAAATTAGACAGAAAGGCATTACTGACTTGTTTCAAGATACTAGTTTATGTAGATTTTTTTTGCCTTAAAATCTAATTCTTAGTAAAAGACATCCATTACTTGCAAGGCTGAACTTGTAAAAGTAAATATTATTAGAAATGCAGAGAATCTTTTCTGCTAGACGCTTTTTAAATTTTTAATAATGATTAAATTATTTGCTCTAAAGATGTTTAGAACATTTCCATATGATATTAAAACAATGTTTAAGTTTAGGCAAAATGATTAAACATATTAGAATTATTTTTAAAACTAATTACTCCTAAGCCTTGACAAGAATATTCAGGAAAAAAACTATTATAACTATTATAGATACCTGGATATTTGCCTCTGGAATTTAAAGTAAAATGGGCAAAAGACCAAAAAGTAATCTAAACTATTTTGTTATTAATATCTACATAGAAAGATTTAAACTCAGTTATATTCTTCTGGGAGATTCATGATTCTGAGATGTCTGTAAGGAAAATGATATGTCTTAGTGTTGCATCAATATTTTTTTCATGATGCAAGATGGTTTGTGGTTTGCCTAAAAAAGTGTAATATGATCATTGACAGTAAAATTATTCAATATGTAGAAACTATTCTATAAAAAAATTGTACTCCAGTGGTGTCAACAGGTGTTAAGAACCTGAAGGAACTGATCTCACAGGCAAGAATCCTTTATGGCTATAAGTAAAGGCTTAGACATTTTAGTGGAAAAACCTCAAGAAAGCGTAGTAGTGATGAATTTATTCTGACAATTCAACAAGATTAATTATGCACCAAGTAGGTGAAAAGCCAAGTTCTAAAGACTGGGATTATTGAACAAAATGAACATTCTCTATCCTCATAGAGCTGGCCTTTGCGAAGGTGAAGAGAGACAGAAACACATTTAATAAGTAAAATACAAAGTGTGTCTGAGGAAGATACTTGCTGTGAAGAAAACGAAATTGGGTGGAAAGGGAAGGCTGAAAAGAGGGGTTGTAATTTATATTACAATAGAGTGGTTATGAAAAGCCATTTGGTGAGGGCGACATTTAACAAGTACTCAAAGATAAGGGAGATAGCCATGTGGGTACACATATGGTGAGAAGACCATTGAGCCAGCCTGCCCTGCTCAAGGAGAGCAGCTTGACTGGAGTGGTGAAAGGGAAGAAAGGAGTAGTGGGAGAGATTGAGGCATTTATAGCTACTTTGTTTCCTTCAGTGCACACTACAAAATGCTCATGATACATAAAGCTATTGCAAATCAATAACATACTACTGTGATATTTTACACGATTTTTTAACGCAATTGCCTTTTGTTAATGATAGGGTATATGATAATTTCAAGACTGGAACATTTGTGCTTTATAAGAGTATGTCACGTGATTTTGAAGTCCATGTACGTCAGTGGGACTGCGGAAGTCTTCACTATCCAGTGTCATGTAATTGTGGGTTTGTTGCCCACGAAGGAGGAGATATAGTCACTTTTGATATGTGCAGTGGTCAGCTACGTGAATCACAACCATATTTATTTGTAAAAAGCCAAGATGTAACCAGGAATATCAAGATAAGTGAATCTTACTTAGGAAGAAAAGTCACAGTATGTATGATTCTTTAACATTAAAAGTATTTTTCCTTTCTCTCCTTTCAGGTAAACATCTCTATTAAATTAGGAGCTACCATTTTTCAACATTAGTTTCTTTAACAAAGTAGCATTTATATTAACCATCATCTTAGAGGGAATACTTGGTTTTTTCACTTACCACACACAAATAGACACAACATAGTTAAAACCATGTAAAATTTAAACTGCCATATTTAAGATTTTAGTATGACAACTTGGTGGATTATTCAATAAAATTATTTTTGACAATATGTAATAAGTAGTATATTAGACAGAGATGACAGACATAATTAAGAATGAATATTTAGGAATAATTAACCAGTTTTTGAAATGAATATTGTGTGGTACTACCTAAGGAATGGGCTGGTAGATAAGTGTAATAGAATATGAAGTCAGGAAACAAACCTAAGCTTATATATTCACTAATATTTTTAATTCTTTTTTCTTTACTCCTGGCAAGCTAATTTTTTTTTTAAAGATTATACTTCATATCTGTGAGTAAACCATTTGTATTTTCAGGTCATAGCCACCTTCCACTCATCTTTCAAACAAGTAATTCCAAGTCAGTGAAATTTAAATTTAAATAAAAGTATAAAAAATTTAAGTTTATGTTTGTATAATATTTACTGAAGTGAAAAATCATTTTTGAAAATACATTATGTATTTGAATTCCATCACTGAAAACCAAAATGCAAATCAAAAATTGGGAAAATATTTGCTACATATAAAACATAGGTCAGATAGAAAAAACTTATGCATCACTAATGTATAATCAGCATTCCGATTAAAATTTGCAAATATAAAAAACCTTTTCACAAAAGAAATAAAACTGATATGTTCAAAAGTACAAAAACCAATAAAAATACGAAAAATTTAACCTTAGTAGTAGTCAAATAGATGAATAAATAAATAAAGATTGAACATCTCTCATACAATATCAAGAAGAGTAGAGATAGTACATTTAGTAACAGTCTTTCCAGGGAACATATATATCACATATAACCTGCACCTATGTGTGCTATTCTGCCAAGAAATTTTACTCCTGGAAATTTATTGTAAAAAAATAGTTAAGGATGTGCATACCCCCAGTGATGTTTATTGCATCTTTCCTTATAAGAGGAAAAAGTTATGCTTAAGTAGTGATCAATAAACAGGTTTAACTAAAACTCTAAATATAGTGATGTCATATAGTAGAACACTTTGTAGTCATGAAAATGATGGAGTAGGTGAGTGGGTTCATTGACAGGCAAAGATATGCCCAAAATATAAAAGAGGCTTTTGAAGAATTTGCACCAAAATCTTAATATTAGCTACCTTAAGTTGGTTTGGAATGTAAAATTTGTTTGTTTTTTAAATAATTTAATGTAACTAGCACAGACCACTTTTGTAAAAAGAGAAAAAAGAGCTATTTTTAAATTTTAAGAAAATTAAAAGGGGAAAAACAACCAGAAGAGCACACACAGTGGTGTATCTTCAGTGATTTTAGAAGAGATAGCTTCTCCACGTATACAGTACATCAAAGTGGCCGGTGTGGAAGAGGTGATATTCCTGTGATGGGAGAGGTGGTTCACAGTTAGATTTCACAGGCTACTAGGGTCATTCAGCAAACTCTCCTTGCTCAGATTGCCAACTCCTCAAACTACCTTCTAGTTATAACTTAGCTTCTGATTCTGTTTGTCTACTGGCAGCTAGAGAATGCTAATTGGCTGTAGGAACATGTACTCCTCTAAAATTATAGTCATCTGTGTAAATTAATTACTTGTCAATCTAATTCTGTATTAAGTAATTATTATCAGAATCATTACTTGGTAAACACCTTCCTCAATATTTGTAATGTATTAATTGTATAAATTATCTCATTTTAGTTTAAATTACTTAAAGAAAGAAGTTGCAAGCAATATATTTCAATAAAAAGATCAGTATGGTCCTAAAATTTCAGGTCAGCAATATGCAAAAACCCCTATTTTGACTTAAAATGTTAAGAGGAAAGTTGTAGTCAAGAAAATCAGTATTTTATTCTCTTTTTATATTGAGGGAATAACTATTTCTTACTTTTTAAATAATAGATTTTTCTTAATCCAGATTGAATATTGCTTCAACATCTTTTATTTCTGTATTGTTTATTTCTGTTTTTGAGATCTGGTTTGCTTCTGGGGCTTTCATCCGTGCTGATGTTGGTGAATGGGGCATGAGTCTAACAATCAGAGCCCCTGGTGTAGATTACAGAAACACTCTGGGACTTTGTGGAACCTTTGATGAAAATCCAGAGAATGATTTCCATGACAAAAATGGGATCCAAATTGATCAAAATTTTAACAATTATGTTGCTTTTATTAATGAATGGAGGTAAGACACTATTTTTCCACTTGCGATTGTATTAATATTAGACTTAAAACGGGTGGTGGCTCAACACTCTGCTTTTTTGTGACACATATTAGGAAAAAACGCCTATGTAGAAATTACTATTCTTTCCTATTTTCCATCTGGAAGGATTTTACCAGGAAAAAGCATGTTTGACACACTGCCAATTTCTTTGACGTCACCTGTAAAGCCATCCTATTGTAGCTGTTCAGTGGACACTGCAGCATATCCGTCTTCCATTGATCTGGGCAGTGTTTCTCAATCAGAAATTCTCTCGGGTTGCAAAGATCTCAGTCATGTCAACTTACCTTCCTTGATACCAGAACTAGATGTCACTTCTGAATATATTAATTCAGACACTCTTGTCAGAGAGATAAGCAAGCATACATCTCAAGAAGAATATAATCTGAATTTCTTTCCACAAGAAAACAACCACATAAACCTGACTAAACTAGGCTTAAATGTACAAAAACATCCTGGAAATGAGAAAGAAGATGCACTAAAATATTTGGACACTAAGAAAAATACACAAGGCCAGGAAAGCCCCAGCCAAGAAATGAGGTACAATCGACAAAACAGACGGAAACGGCAAAACTTTTATGAGTTCCTTCCTTTGTTTGCTTTCCCGAGTCTCAGCCAAATGGATCTGGAGGAACTTACTTATTTTTTCCCAGAGGACCACGCTGAGGATGTACAGCAAGAGTTTGTCCCCTCTTGGCCCACACCCTCTGGCCTCACCAAGTACAGCACTTTGACTCTCTGTCAGCAGACTCTAGCCAACTCCAGCATAGGAAGGCTCTGTCTTGCTTTTCTTGGCAAGAGAATAGACAGTGTTATAGATATGTGTGTGAAGGATGTTCTGTTAAAAGATGATCTTAGCTGGGCAGAAGCAGGTGTGGCCCTTTTAGAAAATGAATGTGAAAAGAGGATTGTGGAAGAGGGGAAATATAACACAGAAGAGTATGGAACATCAATTGAAGACATTCTCTTAGCATTAAAATGTCCCAATTTATGCAGTGGCAATGGGCAGTGTATGGACTGGGGGTGTGCGTGTTCCCCAGGCTTTACTTCCTATGATTGCAGTGATTCCTATGGTAAGTAAATACTCTCAAAGTTTGATACTGCATATGATATTTCATTATAAAAATGTATTTGATCTTTATTTCACCCTCAGTATCCTAACAGTGTTTATTCAGATTTTATAGAGAAAACCTCCAAATCATATTAATTAATACACTACTAATTTTCCAACAGCATCTCATGTTATTTGGAGTAAAAGCCAAAGTAACTTATAACAGCCTAAAAGGCACAGTGTGATCTGGCACTCAGTGTCTCTCTAAACTCATTCCCTACTACTGTCACCCTGTTGTTCCACTCCAGCCCCTTTGGTTTCTAAGCTGTCCCTTGAAAATGCCAAGTTCATTTAACCTCAGGGCCTTTACACACAACTGGGCCCTCTACCTTATAGAGAATCATTATTTTCCCAGAACTCAAATTTAGTATTTTTAAAGCACTGTGTTTATATTGTTTTGCTAATTGTACTAATTTGCTTAAAACTATTTTTCTCTAACGCATCTATCTATACAGTACAAACTATTTTGTCTTAATATTTTAGGCAAAGAAACTAAAAAAAACTCATATTTTAGACAAAGCTTTGTTTCCTTTAATAAGCAAATCAGTAACTCCTGATTTCCCTCCCATTATTACCGTCTTGCTCTTTTCCACCTACAGCCTTTTCCTTCTCAGTAAATGCAAACTTCATTCCTATTTACTCACATTAAAAACTTGCAGTCATTTGTGCCTGTCTTTTTCCTTCATGCCTCAAGTTTAATTCATTAGCAGCAAATCCAGCTCCAGCTTCAAAGCATTTCATTTCTTTCCCTGCTACAACCATAGTCCAAGGCACCATTCTTTCCCCCTTGGATTATCATGAATTCTCCCAAAACTAATTTTCTGTACAGCAGCAACTAAAGTGACCCCACTGAAATGTGAGTGAGATCATGTTGCTCCTGTGTTTATCTAGCCCGAATGGCTCTCCATCTCCTTCAGAGTCAAGTCCACAATCCCTCCCGTGGCATAGAAGACCCTAGGCAGTCTGAGGTTCCTCTCTCACTGAATTCATCTAGCATTCCTCCCCCGGCTCACTGCTCTTCAGCCACACGGGCAGCTTTGCTGCTCCTCAAAGGAGCCAGGCCTGCTCCCACCTCAGGGTCTTTGCACTCACTGCTCCCTCTCACCGGAGGATTCTCCCACCACAGATGTTTATGATTTATGTTCTTTACTTCTCTGTTCAAATGTCATATTATCAAAAAATCCTCTGTGGTCATTCAAAACAGACTTTTTTTTTTACATAATTCCATGGTCTTAATCTCCCTTAATATAGTTAATATAATTATTTTTCTATATTCCTGAAAACAATTATGTAATATAATTTATATTTATCTTTTTATTAGTTTTTTTATCCTCCCATCTCCATCTAGAATGTAAATTACATGAAGGCAGAAACTTTTGTTTTGTTCATTACCACATCCCCAGTACCTAGAATAATAACAGATAAATAAAAATTACTAATCATCTGTTGAATTTGTGAAAGTATGGACTGAAGTAACCCAGGCTTTAAAAAAAAATTTCATCAAGATTTTTAGGGTTCTGAATACACATGATTTTCTATCCTACCACTAGTAGAGTTGTATTCGCTTAGGTTTTCCCAGTACATAGGCAAAGGGTTTAATAACTTTTACGCACTGCATTTATCCATTTTGACAACCAGACGTTACTGACACAGATGACATTTTGAAATTTTAATACATTGCATTACTAACTACTATATTTTATTACGGAAGTATTTTTTTCTATAACCCAGCTATGTGGCACAAGCCAAAATAGCAAAACCAAAATGTACTTTATTATAGTGGTAATTTCTTAATATTTGTCCTTAATTGACATAAAATAATATTAAACATTAGTGAAACCTGTGTTTTTAGGACTGGTAGTGTCTATAATATTATTATTGGTTTAATGGTAGATACCTCTTCTAATACCAGATTACTCTTAACATTTAATGGCTTAATTAGTGTTGTAAGTAGCATTTTAGGTATACTTTAAAATATTATTTTCCATATGCTTTTAATTTGGTGCTTGGAAATAATTTTTTTTCTGAAATGGAAGAAATTATGTAGTATTTGTTATATTTTTTTCCAAAGATAAAGCTCCTGAAATTACAGAGCTTGGGAATGCTGGATTCTGTGATGTTCGAAAATCTAATTGTATGATGGTGAGAGTTTTTGGCAAAGGCTTCAAAGAATTACCTTCAATTAAATGTGAAGTTACTAAGCTACAGGTATGTTAATTACAGAGTTGAGAAACAATAGAGTGTATGAGATACTCAGAATAATATTATCTTGGATTAATTTGGTCTATCAATTAGCAACATAAATCCAAACGATGTTACATCTAGAGAACTGAACAGGAAAATGATTAAGTTACATAATGTTGACGCTTCTTTGTTAACTTTATTAAAATATCTTATAAACTTTTTATTGAAGTATCAGCACACTATTTTCACTTATATTAAAAAGCTAAAAGAATATCAAGCTTGATTTATGTAAGCCTCTGTATTTCTTGACATGTAAAAACATAAAGAAGAGACATTGTTTTTAGCCAAGACGCCTTGCATAAACTGGATATGAACGTTTCCCTTTTACAAACCAAAAAATGAGGACTAATTGCATTTGTTCTTTATATTTTCCTTACTATGGATTTTAGACAGAAAATACCCACCTCTAAAAAATTAGTATTTATCTTTCTGAAGGCCACAGAAGCAGACATGATCAGTATGAACATTAGTATATCAAATTATACTTTATTTTCGATGATTATTTAAATGGTCTTCCTTGTCTTTGTTCAAATGGAAATTTTATTTTAAGGATAATTCTATTAATTTCAAAAGTATATGTGGACAAGCTGAAAACTTAAGACAGCAAAACACATTATGACATTCTTCTTACTTTTTCTCTAAATTGATGAAGCCAAATATGACTCTGAGATTGAGAATTTACAGGAGGAAATAGGTTTGTATGTATCTTTATCAAGTAATTAAACACAAGTATGCTAACTTCAGGATTTGATGGGTAGAGCCTTTCTAAATAAGCCATGAAATATTTTAATCCCAATGAAGTAATAAGACAAAATAGAAAAGTACATGTGAGTAATTTTAATATAAATTAAGTGACTAGACATTATATTAGTCTTGGCAAAATAAATCATATGACATCATATGAAGATTAAGTGATTTGCCAGGAAATAACTTTGTAGATTTATATTCTCTTGGAAAGCACATTTCGTACTTACCTTCAGATGCATTGTTTGTTGTGATTTACTCTCATACTACCTCCCACTTCCTCTGAACTTCTGATAATACAGAGTAAAATCTGGAATCCTCTAACACACTATACAGAACTGTATTAGTCCATTTTCACAGTGCTGTAAAGATACTACCTGAGACTGGGTAATTTATAAAGAAAACAGGTTTAATTGGCTCACAGTTCCACATGGCTGGAAAGACCCCAAGAAACATAAAATCATGGCAGAAGGCAGAGGCAGGCACCTTCTTCACAAGGCGGCAGGTGAGAGGGAGTTAAGAGGGAAGCTGCCACTTTTAAACCATCAAGATCTCATGAGAATTTCCTTACTCTCACGAGAGCAGCATGGGAGAAACTGCCCTCATGATCCAGTCAACTCCCACTATGTCCATCCCTCCATCCTTGGGGATTACAATTCGAGATGAGATTTGGATGGAGACACAGAGCCAAACCGAATCAAGAACTATGGAAAGAAAGATATTCACTTGCCCAAACTAAAATTAGAATGCATATCTGCCTATTTTACATTATGCTGAAGTTAAGTCTGTCTCTCCTAGCCCCATTCTTGCCCAGTGCTGGGTTTTAAAGTCTTTTCTATCCTTTCATTCATACCTCCAGTCAAGCCTGTTTAATGTGCCACTATTTTAGGATCCCCAACCCTACCAACATGGGCCCTGCTCAAAGCCTTGCATTCACTTTGTATGGAATGTGCTTGCGCTGCCACTAAGCTAATGTCTTCTCCTAGCTCCCCTGTTACATGTTCAGTCAACATGAATCAATACCTACCCACTTTTGTAGTTCAAATTTCAGTTCCCTTCGAAGATTGGGTTCCTCTTGAAAATCTAGCATTTTGGAAACCAGATCATGCAAAATCCTTAATGACTTCCCATTTTATGAAGTAATTTTTAAAAACTTTTATTTTGGAATAACTTAAGACTCACAGAAAAATTGTAAAAATAATGCAGTTTCCAATAATTCTTCACCCAGTTTCTCCTAAAGTTAATATCTTATATATAAACCATATCCATAAAACAATTGTTCAAACCAGAAAGTTCACCTTGACACAATATTATTAATGAGTTTACAGACCTTGTTCAGTTCTGCCAGTTGTCCCACTAAAAATAGTTCTTTTTCTGATTCAGGATCCAATCTAAGATTTTATATTGCTTTTTGTCATGTGTCTTCAGTCTCTTTCACATTGTGACAGTGCTCCATCTTTCTTTATCTTTTGCACACTTGGTTCTTTTGAATATTGTGACCGTGCTCCATCTTTCTTCATCTTTTGCATGCTTGGTTCTTTCGAAGAGCACTGGAATTTTGTGGAATGTTCCTTTTTTATGGTTAGACTGAAGTCATGCCATGTTGTACAATTCTTAGTGCATCCTTTCATGATGTGATGTATCTAATCACGGGCAATGTAAATATTGATCACTTACTTAAGGGATCAATACTTTTTGATTGTAAATATTGATCACTTACTTTTTGCCATGTGTCTTACCTGTAAGCTTTCTGTTTTTCCCATTGTAACTAATAAACGTGTTGTGGGGAGACTCTTTTAGATTATGGAAATATAGGATAGCTCCTCAAACTTTCTTTTTCTTAATTTTAGCATCCAACTGTAATTTTTACTTATTGTGGTATTTACCAGTGGTGATTTTCTGTTTCCATCATGTCTTCTACACATATTATTTGGAATTCTACTGAAAAGAAGAGCTGTTCTTTGTTTCGAATTTATTTATTCATTTATTTACTCATGCCAGCACAGACTAATGGAAACTTATTTCATGAATTATAACTCAATGCTATCATTCTTTATTTGACTGTTTAAATTATTCCAGTTTTGACCATTGGGAGCTACTACTAATTGGTTCTCATGTCCTTTTAACTTGCTCCCATAATTTTTTGAACAATTTATCATGTTCTGGCATCATATGATATTCCAGACTCATATTTTTCCTACCCCAACTCTAGAATCAACCATTTCTCTAAAGACTGTAGTTCCATTTATCAAAGAGGGTCATTTAAAATCCAAGACTTGGGTGCAAGGTGTGCTTCTTGTTACAGGGTAGTTATTGCTTCTTGGCCCTTTTAAAGGATACAGTTAGAAAATCTATATATGGACACTTCTACACACACGTAACTACCTATCTGTCTGTTTATCTATTTATCTATCATCTCTGTGAGTTGATACTGATACTCCTGATTTCAATGCAGTGCCATAAGGTCATTCTAGCCTTCTCCTTTCTTTATTTGTAACCCTTTTCTTTACAAGTGAAAACTGGCTCTCATCATCCACAATATATTTACCCGGTTTCTCAATCTAAGTGTATATGTAAGTCATTTTCAGAAATTCTAACCCCTTCCTCTGTGAAAAACAAATTCATAAAACAAAGTCACAATATAAAGGCAAATACTAGTTTCCAAAGTGAGTTAGATTAACTATTTTCCACTCTATTTAGAGTGGTTATCTGTTTTATTTATAAAACAATTAAGTTTTAAAAATATTTGTCTTCCATTTTGAGTTTCTTCCACACTCTGGTTGATTTTAGTATTTAATTATTTGGAGGGAATATGAAATATTATCATAGTTCCAAGAGTTGAAGCTATACAAAGGCATACACATAGAATTGTTACTTTCTTGTCATCCCTGTCACCTGCTTTCCATCACTCCTTCTTTTCATTAAAGTATGCTTCTACTGTCATTATTTTCTGGTTAATCCTTACTATATTTCTTTGGTACAAAAAATGGATAGATAACTCTTTTTTTTTTTTTTTTTTTTTGAGATGGAGTCTCGCTGTGTCACCCAGGCTGGAGTGCAGTGGCCGGATCTCAGCTCACTGCAAGCTCTGTCTCCTGGGTTCACGCCATTCTCCTGCCTCAGCCTACCGAGTAACTGGGACTACAGGCGCCGCCACCTCGCCCGGCTAGTTTTTTGTATTTTTAGTAGAGACGGGGTTTCACCGTGTTGGCCAGGATGGTCTCGATCTCCTGACCTCGTGATCCGCCCGTCTCGGACTCCCAAAGTGCTGGGATTACAGGCTTGAGCCACCGCACCCGGCCGATAACTCTTTTTTATATATAAAGTGTAACATGTTTTACATGCTTTTTTCTACTTTTGTATTAGTAGTTTTAGGCAAGTTTTTAGCTAGAGATTCAACCACTTAAGCATTTCTTTCACTTCCTCTCCTAAAGCAGTCAAGACTCTACAAAATCCTATTTTAAAGTTGCTAATTTATAGGATTAAATACAAGATGTTATCCAAGAAATGGATGACACATTATGATTTAGCTCTTGTTGACATTTGTAGGCTTGAACTTCTTGTTTATGCTACTCCGTACATCCCTGTCTTTTTCATACACTATTCTCTCCATTCATGTAAATTGCACTCTCTCCACCTCTGCTCCCAGTGTCCAAATAGCAGTCTCTTTTTTTATTTTCAGGAAGAGAAGTATTTGCTCTTTTGAAGCCTTCTTTGACTCTGCTGGTTAGTTAGACTTAATAACTCCATTTGTATTATGTCCTATTTGAGTCTCTTTTAATGCAGTCATAAAATTGTATGTTGTCTGTCATTTTCTTTGTGATCTTTTTGCACTGAGATATTTTCAGCACATGATATATACTCACAAAATGTTGATGAATGAAAAGGAAATAGAACACTGTATATTCCTCATTTTGGTTAGGCCCCTCAAAACAGAAAGTTGGAAATAATCTCTATATTGCCAGTCATTGGCTGCAGTCTTCTTTCCACACAAGAAACCAAGACCCTACATTCACCTAAGTGTAGATAATCATGACTACTCTGAGAAATCATTGCCATTCTTTCTCTACAAGAGGGAAACCACTGATAGATCTGCTAGGCTAGACTCTGCACACTCCCTTAAATATGAAGATTTGCAACTCACTCTTTCAATCATCAAATCTTCAAAAGTGTAATTTCTATTAGTGACAGATTAGAGTGATCATGTTTTCCTTTCCTTTTCCTGCTGACCCACGATATTGAAGCATCAGCATGCTCTATGACAAATTTTGAGTGGTTGAAAACATTTTACAATAATAAATTTCAAAGAAAAATCTAAATCTAAATTTTGACAGCAAAATACAGCTTTTGGTTTCCTACGCAGTTACCAGTACCTGGAACATTATTCTGGCTTCTCCTCTTTTGGCACCAATGCATTTTCAATACTGAAAAATAATATAAAAGTGTAGCTTAAGCATGATATTTCACTGAGTTCACTGAGTTTTAAGTAGGGTGAACTAGATAGAGTTTATTTAGTTTCAAATTACTAATAAACTAATGAGCAAAAATATTTATTATGAGGATGGTATATTTCTTAGCGAATCAAGAACAAGAAAGTAGCTGAATTCTCAAGAAAAATCTTGAACACCATGAAGACTCAGTATGTGTGCATTTGCGTGTGTGTGTGTGTGTGTGTGTGTCTCAATTCAGCTTTTGTTTGTGGGCTTCATTTTCCCATTTCACTATATACTGGCTTTCTCTCCATAGTGGAAAAATGGCCACCAACCACTCCATAGTTTTGTGTCCTGCAACTCAAGCCATCAGAGGCCAACTGCCATGACATCGCCATTGGCACAAAGTTATCATGAGTAGCTGAAATATTGGCCTAGCTTAGGTCTGCCCCTGCACCAGTCAGGCATAGTCAGGGAGATTGGTCATATAGGAATATGAGAGACCCTGGGAGCTGTGTAGGGGGCAGAAAGGACAGTTTCAAGTAGATGAGGTGGTGGAAGCTTTTGCAGGAGAAATGAAGGAATTTCTGGGCAGAAAATCAATCCACTGTGTGTCATCTATCTATCAAGTGTTTCCTCGTGCTACAAAAGTCATTACATAGTGATCCATTGTAGATGACCAATATTGGTAACTTCTTTGATTTGAACTGCCAAGAAATGCATGATTCATTGGGAGCAATTTGCATCATATTATCATATATACGTTTTGCATTATTCTGAATAAAACTCACTCCCAATATGACTTTAGTTTCCCTGTTATATATTACATTATACTAGGCATATATCTTAAATTTATGTTTTGATTATATGTAATTTACTAACAAAATATTTCCATAATTTAACAGAAGTTAATTGCTTTCTCACTATATCTTCAGTATAATAGCAGTGAATGGATGCCTGGAGAACCCATCTATACACAGACTGTTTTCCAAAATAGCAGAGCTGTTGATTGTCAGCTGCCCACTGATGTTCAGCAGTTTGATACCATGGATCTGGTGGGTGGGAAACCAATTGGGAAGTGGCAGTTGAAGGTAAAAAATAAAAAAGACATCTTCATATTTATAAACAAAGTAAATACTTATATATAACATTTCATAATGAATTTAGAACATTTAGAACAAATCATCTCATTATGGAACTATTATGTTACAGCTATCTAATGATGGTTATAAATTCAGTAATCCCAAAATAATGGTCATATATGATGGTGCTTGTCAAATTTGTGGTCTCTATAAAAGTGACTCATGTACTATAAAGGTATGTAATTTTTTCATTTATTTTCACATTTACATCATAGGTATTTTCTTTTCCTAAGCTCTTGGCACATTAATTGTAGTTTTTTCACTTTCATACCAGAAAAACTAATAGAGAAAAGCCTTCCTCAAGTTTATATAAGGGTAACTGAAATTGTTACTCTGCCTGCTAGGAAGAGGTTCCTACCTTTAATATTTTGAAATGTCAGATTACTTCTAAAATATTGTAAGAGGAAGTCCAGACTAAATTATTTACTACTTCACTCATACCTACATTGTTTTTTCAGTAGTAATAATGACTTTCCAATAAGAGATCTCATGTTGTTACCTAGTCTTCTTTGCATCAAATGATGTACATTTGGTTAAAATTTGTAAAATGTATAAAGTTAATATTTGTATGGGGAGTATTTCCTGGCAACTAAGTTTATTGGAGCATGTAAATACCTGCCACTTGATGGATTACAGAACAGCAGCGCAGCCTGAGCTGAGTTGCAATCACAACTTCTTTTCGATCTATATCCAGCCTACCGTATTTATCAGAAGGGCTGTCTCACATGTGAACTGCTGACTCAACAGACTCCATGGGTAAAATATCTCTTGACTCTTCAAAACTGAGGTGCATCCAAATAATATTTATCTACATGAAAATTTTAAAGTATTATTTTTTCTAAGTTTAAAATGTATTTTCTTGAGATTAGTCATCAGACCAAATCTCTGGTTTTGAGAAATTGTTTGATTTTTATTTTTTCCCAAATATTTCATTTCCATATATCCATAAGTACTTTGAAAATATTATTATTCAAGATTGTTTTCTCCTCCTGGAGCTATTTTGCTCTAACTTTTGTGCAATTTTCCAAGTGATATTAAAGGAGATTTTGTAAAATGAGCTAAGTTTATATCTCCTGAATAAAATTTAGTCTTCTCCCCAAGAATACTTGCTACATTTAATGCTCTTTCTGTGCTTATCAGCATCTCTTTCACATGTTTGGTGTAATGATATCCATTATCAAGTGTGGATAATTATGCCAAGGATCTGGTCTAGTTGACTGTGTTCACAGACCATAGTGGGCTGCTAGGGAAATGGAAGATAACTATAATCTAATGTGATTTTATAACTTGTGGAGAAAAAAAAAGAAGTTGCTTTTATTTCTTTTGAATAAAGTACTCCCAGAATGAGTTCAGCGGTGAAAAATACCAAAAGAGAGATTTTCTCCCATGTTATTTATAAATTATAAGCTATAACTTTGTAAAGGTAAAAGTTGTATATACTTTTATTACCTCCAAATTGATCAGTTTTATAGACATTTACATATTCAGGTAATTTGTTTTCTTATATTCACTTATGATTATGAAGTATCAACATAGATGTATGTGCTTTCTTTGGAATCATCAGTACATGTACTGCCATCCTTCCTTGTACAGTTTTTTCTATATGCTAACTAAAGGTGTACTTTATTGATGTTTTCTTTTTTAAAAATTTTCCATTAGGAAAATGTTTGCATTATTGATGGACTCTGCTATGTTGAAGGAGACAAAAATTCAACCAGCCCGTGTTTGATTTGTAGACCCCAAATTTCAAGATTTACTTGGTCATTTTTAGAAAGTAAGTTATTCTTTATTAATCCAAATATTTCCTATATGAGACATTTTAAAAGTAGTTTTCAGCCAGAAGTTACATAAATGTGTTTAAAATGAATGACCTCTGTGTTTAATTTATCATCTCTCCTAACTGCAAAATTTACTTTGAGGATATAGGATATTTATTTTAATATTTGATGAGGAAAGCATATGTGATTTATTAATGGAAGAAATGGGAATTATTAACTCAGGTACACACAATTTCCTATGCTTAGCTTTACCTCTGTTCAGTTTTGTGATGTTATTAACCATTTAATCTCAAAGGCCATGGATTCAGCACCTGTTAAACAAGGTATCTGGACTCAGTAATCTATAAAGTGCCTTCCAGCACTACTGTTGTGTGATGTGATGAGTATAATATTGGGTACAGATAATTTTGAGATACTTTGTTTCAAATAATACCCCAAATTGTAGTCACATACCATATAACTTCCTCACTTTCATAAATAGAGTTATGTTGGTTCCATATAGGTGTCCAAGTTCTCTTTCCTCATGGGGAGATCAGACATTATTAGAGACAATAGGACACAATTATTTCCTGGCCTCATGTAATTTTATTTAAGGGAGTCATACAACTTTATATTTATACTATGCTTTGTAATATCATTACAATTGTATGCACATATTCATTACTGTGTTTCATTACATTTACTAGATGATTTGCTGTTTAGGTTTAAGACTCATGGAATGCTGTGGAAAGACAATGGAAATTT
>NW_012111364.1:4093629-4120300 GCF_000951035.1 Colobus angolensis palliatus
AGCTGAGACAGAAGAGGCGCAGCATCCAGTGTGGCCAAAGAAACGGAGCAGTCATGGACAGTGAGGGAGAAATAGAGAAAGGGAGTAGAGGGAGAAAGTGAGGCTGAAAGAATCAGAGTGCGAAGGATCCACAGTCAGAGAGAGAGAGAGAGAGAGTAGTGAGGCAGTCAACACCAAGAAGTAAGCTGAGACAGAAGAGGCGCAGCATCCAGTGTGGACAGTGCATGTGTATTTATATATTCTGTGCTATATCCAAAGTGCTTTCATACTTTCATAATAATGCCTGAGGTCTTGCACCTGTCAATTACTTTCAGATGTCTAAGAATGGAATTGAACTTACTCAGAATGTTAAAAAAAAAAAAAAAATGAAAACAGCTAATAGACCTTTTAGCAGAGTTCAGCCTTTATCAAAATGCTTATCTCTGTGGGAGCTCTCAGAAGTACACTTCATTCCTTTTTCTCACGGGTATACAGTTAAGTGTTTTCTCTATTACAGACAACCAGCCCCCGGTGATTCAAGTATTGCAAGACAAATTACAGACATTTTATGGTGAAAACTTTGAGTATCAGTTCGTGGCCTTTGATCCGGAAGGTGCTGACATTCACTTTACATTGGACTCTGGTCCTGAAGGAGCAAGTGTTTCCTCTGCAGGGCTTTTTATGTGGAAAACAGAGTTACTAACTCCACAGCAATTTACTCTACGCCTTAAGGATGACTGCGATGCTGAAACTAGAGTCACGATTGAGGTAATCTTTATAATTACGTAAGTGTCACTGGATTCTTTTGCAATTTTAACAACTTTATTTGAATTTAAAATACAAGCCATATTCCTAGTTGTAAAGAGCAACAGAGTTATTAAACATTGTATGGAAAATTAAACTGCCAAAACTTTTTATTATTGTTTGTAAGAATTTAAAACCTTAGAGAGAGTCTCAAGCCCAGAAGCACAGATATAAATTAATAATTTCTTTACTGTTTTACTTTGCACTTCCCTGTAACAAGGATAAACTCCTTCAGCTCCACCTTCATGAAAGATGTGTGATTAATCTAAGATTGATAATTATACCCTCTTCCATCAAGTGAAAGGGCCTGAGATGTTGAATTAGAAATCAAGATTATAAATATGACTTGAGATAACTAATTGGCAACTATAATTCCTTTCTTTATTGACTTTTCTTTTCATTATGTCAGTCATGAACACTTAATACTTCCAAACCCTTTATGTGTCCTTGTTCTTTTGAAACTTGGAACACACTTTTACACTGAAGTAATATTGTGAAGAGCAGCTGTGTTCTATGCCATATTAACCCAGTAATTCAGGAGATCATTTGCTCTCTAGGTTTGTGAATAACCCAGGTGATTAACTGCTGTCCACTTTAGTGATTTTTTTTTATGTTGTTCTACTTGCATGACAGAAATTGATCATCTTGTAACTTTTTTTTTAAGACAAGTTATCCTTAGTATTATATTGTGGTTTTGCACCTGCGAGTGGGCGTAATTGCCTTATTAAACTATTTTTAATACAATTTTATATTATATTTGTGTGTATGTGTGTATATATATCAAATATAAGTGATTTGGTCATACTTGTACATAAACACACATGCCTGTCATGATTTCCGGGGCATAAACTGAAGATAATTTTATTGAAAAATAAGACATTTCCTTTTTTTTTTTCTTTTTTAGGTGACTGTGAAGTCTTGTGATTGCTTGAATGGTGGATCATGTGTGTCTGATAGGAACTTTCCTCCAGGGAGTGGAGTGTACCTGTGTGTCTGCTTGCCTGGCTTCCATGGTAGCCTTTGCGAAGTCAACACTAGTGGGTGCCAATCCAACCCTTGTGGTCTTGGCAGCTGTATTAGTGGTTTTCACAATTATTCCTGTAATTGTCCACCTGAGCTCAAAGGTAAGATTTTGCTCCTCATAACAAATTAGAAAGAAAAGCTCATTGAAACACACATCTACAGATTACTCAAGCAAATGTGTGGTCCTAAAGATTTTAGTACACATCTTTACAATTTTAATAAAAGTTATTACAAATATAATTACTATCCATATCCCTTGTTCTTATAAATTGTAAATTCCATACACTATTATAATTTTGCTCATTTTTATAACTGTTATAGCAATGTAGGAACCTGTTCTGCAGGTTTCTAAACATTCCTGCCTATATTTGGTAGGGAGAAGTGTATTAAAATGTATTACTATTAAGATATAATATGGAAAAATAAAGGAGTTATGCCAGAGAAAATACAAAAGTTATCACTTAAGAGAGATTTTACCAATAATTCATTGACTTAGAAATATCATGGTAAAAAGTTGAAATCAAATGACATGTTAGCATATTTACTAACTCATTAATTGTCCTAAAATGTGTGATTACAGAAATATATGACTGCCAACCTTTAATTTTCCATGGCTTCTTAAAAACTCATATGAATACTTTCTTTACATTTAATAGATGTAAATATTAAGTAAGTAAATATATAGTTAATGAGCTGATATTTTTCTTGAAGACACCTATTTTAACAATACAGTAGAACTGAGCAGAAGATTTATGTGTCTTCTAATTTTCTTCAGCACCTTTTTTTTTTTTTTTTGAGACGGAGTCTTGCTCTGTCGCCCAGGCTGGAGTGCAGTGGCATGGTCTCAACTCACTGCAAGCTCTGCCTCCCGGGTTCACGCCATTCTCCTGCCTCAGCCTCCCGAGTACCTGGGACTACAGGCACCTGCCACCGTGCCTGACTAATTTTTTGTATTTTTAGTAGAGATGGGCTTTCACCATGTAGGCCAGGATGGTCTCGATCTCCTGACCTCGTGATCTGCCCGTCTCAGCCTCCCAAAGTGCTGGGATTACAGGTGTGAGCTGCCACACCCCACCTCTTCAGCATTTTAAAACAAAAATTTTATCATTTGGAACTATGAATGTAGATCTCTTTTCTACTCCACTGTAGACTATATTTGAAAGAATTCAGATGTTGATTGCCTCATAAATTTTAGTATAATAAGGGCTACCATCCATATATGACTGAATTTATTCATTCAGATGAGTTGTTAAGCATTTCAGAGTACCACATCAACTCAAAAACCTTTTACTAAGGACACACTGACTTTCCTAACATAAACAATTTTTGTAACTAAACAATTTGTCCTTAAAGCTAAACAACCATCCTAAATAACTTTTAAAAATTACTGACTTTTTAAACAAAGTTCAAATTATTGTTGTAATATGAAACTTTTTGCCTCAAATATTAATGGAAATCTTAACTCATCTTATTTACAAAAAAAAAATCGTATGTACTTGAAAGGTCTAGTTTAATATTAAATTGAATATAATTAGTGACTTTATATTTGATTATACAGTAAGTTTTAAAAATAGCATACTTCTATCCTCATAATGCATAGCAGCTCTTTTGGGGTTAGAAGGACAGACATGAAAAGTAGAAGTTATATAATAAGCCGATTGGACATACAATGTTTTTCCAGTTAAATAATTTGAGCTCTTGACCTATATTTTGTACAGGCAAAAACTGCCAGGAAGATGTTGATGAGTGTGACTCCAAGCCTTGCTTTGAGGGAGTAGAATGCCTGAATACCTTTGGTTCCTATCATTGTGGTTCATGTCCAAAAGGATTTTATGGGGATGGAAAAATATGCCATGGTAAAAGTTCCTATTTTCTGCTAAAAGATTTCTTTTTTTGCTGCATTTATTTTTTAATAGCATAGTTTCTGTTTTTGACTCATGTATTTATTCAGTGTAAATGCATTAAGTGTCATGCATTGAACTAGATACAAAAGTTGCAAAAATATGTAAGACATGGCCTCTGATTTAATAAGTAAAGTGTAAAAGCAGGGAATATGACTAGTAATTACACAGTACAATAAAGTGTTCTGTGTCTTTTGATAGAAATCACAAAAGGGCTAGTAGGAATATTACAAAGGGAATCTTATCTACCTGGAGAAATAGTGAAAACTTTTAAAAAAGGAAGTGACTAGACTATACTAGACACATGAGAACTGAATCTGATAGATCAAGAGAGAAAAAGGCATTCCAGCCAAAAGCAACAGCAGGAGCAAAGGGACAGAAGCAGGTAACATCACAGCACTCTTTGGGCAACCATTGTGAATAGTTCAGTGTGCCTGGAATACAGGAAGAAAGGGGGGCTGCTACAAGAGTTAGAGCTAGAGAGGTAAGCAGTAGCAAGACCACATAAAAACCATGGAGACTCCCTTAAAATTTTGAAGTAGGAGAGAAACACGATACAGTTTACCATGTGAGATAGTTTAAGAAGTAGTGTGTAGGATGGACCACTTGTGGGTAAGGAACTGTGTAAATCTGAAGGTGGGAAGAAGAGTTAAGAAAATATTTCAAATATATAGGAAAAAGATGAAGATATACTAACCTAAGATGAGGTAATGATGAAAGGGATACTAAAGAAGCGAGTTGATTGTACTTGGTCGGTGACGGATTCGTATGATGAGAGAAAAAGATTCATTAAGTTTTAAGGGTTTGATTTTAGTGAATGGGTGTGTACAATTTGCATTTGCATTGCTATGGATGAAACTGCATCCCCCCAAAATTTATGTGTTGAAGCCCTAACTCCCAGTGTGGCTATATTTGGAGAAAGGAAGTAATTAAGGTTAAATGTGGTTATAAGGGTGGAGCCCTGATCCCATAGAATTAGTATCCTTATATGAAGAGACACCAGAGAGCTTGTGATATATGGACAGATCCAGAAAGCAGCCATCTTCAAGCCAGGAAGAGAGCCTTCACCAAATCTCAACCAGCCAGTCTGATCACTTTGATCTTGGATCATTGAACCTCCAGAATGGCAAGATAATTTCTGTTGTTTAAGCCTCCCAGTCTGTGGTATTTTGTTATGGCAGCTCAATCTGACTAAGACACGCAAGCAATGTATCGGAAGAATAAGTTGTTTTGGAGGGGAATTATAATGAATTCAGTTGGATGCACAGAAACTGGGGTTACTATGGAATATCCATGTGAGCTCAGAAAGGAGGATTAAGTTGAAAATATGATTCTTAGAATCATCAGCTATGTCATAGAATTGTTCAGGGAAAACCCTTAGATTTAGAGGAAAGTAGACAAAAAAAAAATTGGTGGACATCAACATTTTAAAAGATTAAAAGAGAAAAAACTAAGTTACGGAAGACAGTGTTGAAGATCCATACCTTGGGTTTAATTAAGTGAATGGGACGCTCTTTGATGACATTATGTACTAAGGAAGCAGCAGCATCTTGTGCTTCAAATTGGGCTGAGCCTGCCTAGCCCCGCAGATATGAACAACACAGTATAGGATGGTAAGGGGAATTCTTTACTTCTGCTTCTCACATTTACTCCTGAATATCCCATCCCTAATATTCACACCTTCCACTCTAATAAGTGATCTAGCAGTATTCTTTCCCAGACAAGCCCATTTCTTCAATAAAAACTTCATTCAGTGGCATTTAAGAGAAAAACAAGTTGAACCAAATCCCCTTACACATGAGTGACTAAATATGTTTCTTAACATTGTCAGTGTCATTTGTATATTGTAGGAAGGGGCTTATTAATACAAAAGGATTTTTGGTTGTTGGTTGTGTTTTCTTAGTTTTATAATAGGCACCAGAGTCAATGAATATCAACATGAATATAGCACAGTTATTCTTGAGGTTATTGCTAACTAGTGGGGCACATAAGAATCAATAGCGTGAAGGGCAAAGTTCTGTGGGAGAACCCAAATGGGCAAAACTGATTGACTGGGTGAATGCAACTGAAGGAAAGTACATCAGCTTGGGTTGCCATAACAGACTTGGGGGCTTAAACAACAGAAATTTATTTTCTCACATTTCTGAATGTTGAAAGTTCAAGAGTAAGGTGCGAGTAGGGTTGATTTGTGGTGAGATATCTCTGGTTTGCAGACTGGCTACGTTCTTACCAGGTCTTTCCTGCATGTGTGGTATCTCTTCCTCTTTTTGTAAGGACACCAGGATTAGGGTGCCACTCTTACGATCTCATTTAATCTTTTACCCCCTTAAAGACCCTGTCTCCAAACACGTTCACATTTAAGAGTAGGGATTTAACATATGAATTTTGGGGGGACACAATTCAGTCCATACCAGAAAAGTGGGCAGAACAGATAACATTTAAGCTAGTTATTTAATCTAATTTGCAGAGTTCCATCCAAGTGGCATTCGTATTGTATGTTCTTATTTGTGGTGCTTTGGTTGTATAATAGTTTAAGTCTCATCTGTTTTTCTTGTTCTCATTTACAGTTGAAACACAGTTTTTAAATAAATTTACTACACACGTTGTGGTTCTCACAAGATCTGATAAAAGTATAAATAAGGAAGAGGATGATAAAGATGCCCAAGGGAGGAAGAGGCATGTTAAGCCAACAAACAGAAATGCCCTTAGTAAGTAATGATCATAGTTAAAATCTAATGACAAGTAATTCCTCTTGTTTGTTTTCTAGAAGATCAACATATTTATTCCTCAGGTATTTTTATTTTTAGAAAGATCACCTAAAGGTTATATAATGCGGTTTAAAATTTATTCTTTCTCTTGCTAATCTATTCAATCATCTGGGTTATATTTTAGAAAAAAAATGCATTTATGTCCTGTAATGGACAAAGCATCATTTAAAGTGATTTCGGAGAAGCTAATAGTTGGAAGTGACTATTTCAAACTTATATTTTATAAATCCTTAGAAATTGGTCATCCAGTATCTGCTCAAACCCTAAAAGTGATAAGAAGTTCACTATTTCACAAGGCCTTACTTGTGTCATAGTGCTTTCTTAATAGCCCTCATTTGGTTCAATCATTCTGTGATTGTCTTCATAAAGTTCTTGTATATTTCACATTGACTTTCTTTACACCTTAGCATTCTGTATTATCAAATGTTATTGTGAATGGACTATCTCTCAAGATATTTTTGATTCCTGGAACCTAGGAAATGTGTCTTGATTTTCATATTATTCCTGTGTTGTCACATTACTGAATACTCTGATGTACACTGTGGTTTATAGTGGATTATCTTTCTTGATTTTATTGACAGACAATAATTGTTTTTTGCAAATAGGGAGTTTTGTCTGCTATTCTTATTTACTTTCTAGTCTCAATAGTGAGATTTAATTTATACTTATAATGTGCCAGCACTAGGCAGACATTTTTTGTATCTTACCTCATTAAATCCACATAATAGCTATTTACAGTAACTGTTATTACTTCTGTTTTACAGCTGATTAAACAGAAACATAGAAGGGTTAAGTAATGTGTTCAGATTATGGAGTTTTAAACTACAGAAGAGAATTGAGCCTGAGCAATCTAACTGAAGAGACCAGGGTCTCAAACTTACACTCTCATTGCAGTGTAGTGTACCTCTAGCACAAAGCCTGTAAGGAAGGGAGGGCTTTGTTAATGGTATGGGAATTCTTCTCTTGTTTCACTATTGACTATGATATCACTGTAGTTTCTGCTAGATACCCTTTGTCCAGTTAATGAGTTTTCCTTTTATTAGTTGCTTTTCCAGAATTCCTAGTTTTAAATCAGGAGTGGGTTTTAAATATTATCAAATGCTTTTTCAGCATCATTTATTACTTGCTATAATTGCAGTTAACAAAGTTTCCTTAGACTAAGTTTCTCACAATATTTAAAACCAAAAATTAATACATATTACATTTCAACATCATTATGTATTTTCCATATTGTCTTTATGCAATTATATCATATAATTATGTTAATAGATTCAAGTGTAATCCTGATATATTTTCCCATGAATGTACTGCTACTTTGATTTGCTAATATTTCATTTAAATTTTTTATATAATGTCACAAATATATTGACTATATGATTATGCCACTTTATTTTTTATTTTTATTTATTTATTTATTTATTTTTTTTGGAGACGGAGTCTCGCTCTGTCTCCCGGGCTGGAGTGCAGTGGCCAGATCTCAGCTCACTGCAAGCTCCGCCTCCCGGGTTCACGACATTCTCCTGCCTCAGCCTCCGGAGTAGCTGGGACTACAGGCGCCCGCCACCTCGCGCGGCTAGTTTTTTGTATTTTTTAGTAGAGACGGGGTTTCACTGGGTTAGCCAGGATGGTCTCGATCTCCTGACCTCGTGATCCGCCCGTCTCGGCCTCCCAAAGTGCTGGGATTACAGGCTTGAGCCACCGCGCCCGGCCTGATTATGCCACTTTAATAAAGTGTTTATAAAACTTTTCATCTCTTTTTGTGCATTGCAGCAGTTTTGAAAACACTGTTTCCTTAATTATTTGGTAAAATAGATTATCTGTCCTAGCATCATTTTGGGTAGTAAGTTTAGATTGTTTTTCTATTTCCATCAATGTTTGTACCTCATCTTTAGTCAATTTAATCACTTATATTTTGCCAGAAAATCATTTGTCACATTTAGATTTCAAATTCTTGTATACAATTACACGTAGTATTCTTGTATAATTAAAATTGTCTTCTTATATGTAGCTTTTTCACTTTCCTCATCTCCAAAGTTGTTTAGTTATATTTTTCCACTGTTACGGTTTTTGATTTTTCCTAGACAGAAGTTGCCAAACATTATCTATTTAATTGGGATTAATTTTTTCAAATAATCATTTAGATTTGTCTTTCTGCTGATTGCTATCCTTTTACTCTCCTTTTTTATTGATTTGTAGGGTTACTTCATATATTCTGGCCACCTCATATATTCAGATCCCATACATAATCTGTACTTGAAATTATTGTGTTTATTTCTGTGGTTTGCCTTTATCTGTGTTCTGTTTTTCATGAAAGCATTAAATTTTATGTAATCAAGTAAACATATTTTTAAATATTTTATTTATAGCTTTTTAAATAGATACAAGTCTAATCCTGATATATTTTTCCATAAATGTACTGCTACTTTTGATTTGCTGGTATTTCATTTAAATTTTTTATATGATGTCACAAATATATTAAGGATCTCTCAAAGTTTAAGTTATAAATATGAACTCTTAAATTATCTTTTAGAGCATTTATTATTTTATATTTTACATTTAGTTTTTAATTCATTTGAAATTTGTTACTTTATGATATGAAGTAGAGATCCAATACTTTTTTTTCTTCCAGGCGAATAACAATTATGTAGTACCATTTTTAAAATAAGCCACATTGAATTTAAATATCATATTTTTATTTAAAATCCCTTATATGTTGAGATGTATTTCTGAGTTTTCTATTATGTTATTTTCTAATAGTCTTTTGCTATGCCAATAATACATTGTTTTGATTAGTGTGGCTTTATACTATGTTTTAATATCTGTAAGGCCAGTATCTTCTTATGATTCTTGTATTCTGTAATTTTGTTTCTATCTCTGATATGTACCTTCATAAGAACATCAAATCATTACATTTCAAAAGAAAAAATGTGCTTTACCAACAGGCATTTGCTAACATATGCTCTTTTCTTACTTTCTTCAATGATAATTTTTGTAATCTGGAGTTTCAATTCTTCTCTGCTTCTTTGTCCAATTCTCACAATAAACAGACAATAAAAGCTCACCTAAGGAGAAGGTTTACATGAAGCAATTTCGTTCTAGAAGGAGTCCCTTCTGTGTACAGAGGCTGAGGGAAGGGGACACTGACTTGGCCCAGTCATTTAAAGCAGGTCTTCTGGGGAGTGCTAGTCCAGGACCTTTTCTGTATTTTTTTTTTTTTTGACACTTAATTGTGCTTACCTTATTGCCCTTATTTATTTTGGGGGCTATATTTGGTGCACTCCTGTTTCTATTAGTCTGAACCTACATACATTTTATGTTTCAGGAAGTCCTCACATTTTTCAAAAATCTTTCCTTGCACTTGTTGCCAACTATGTTAAGGATTATTTTTGTTGTTTTTGGTTCATTTTCTTCTATCTTTTTCTGGTTTTGATTTGATTTGGCTTGGCTTTCTCTGTTTTTATATTTTAACACTTTTGAGAATTGCTTTGCATGAAAACAGTGCAAAATCAAACCCTAAATTTGCAGTAGAAAGTTTAACTAGAAAAACATATCTAATCACTGCTTAAAATGTGTCCTTACTCTAAAACTCATTAGATTTATCCATACCAAATAAGTGAAAATGCGTTATAAGGAAATGAAGTATTTTGGCAGGGAGAAATAAACAATGACCCCCCCCCAATAAAGGACCTGTAAAAATGTTTTAATTTCTAGTTGAGCAATCAAGAAAGACGGGGGCATAAAATCTCATTCTATCACATTGGGAACATTATTAGAACTGTGGTTCTTTGCCTCTCATATATAATAGCATTTATATAAATTTCCATTTTTTACTTATACATTTAGCTCCTGTCTTATTTACAGGCAAAATTACTTACTATTCTGTGTTTCTGTAGGTTTCATTTTATTTTTGTCACTCCTGTAGTAGTTCTCAATGATTGTTTTGTAGTGAATTCTAAATTGCTCAGGGATAGGGGCTGTACTTTCCTTTGTTTTGAGGCTCATGTGTATGAGGTGATCAACAGGTGTTTGTTAGCCATTTCAAAATCTTAATAAAATAAATTATCGTACTTTGACTTTTATACTATTTAACATTCTGGGTTATTTTGTGTACCCCAAAAGATTATAAGCTCCTTGAAGACAGAAACAGTGTCATGATTTCTTATTAGTACACAGCTCCTACTACAGTGTTCAACAGTGTAGATACTAAATGAATGAATGAATTAATTAATGTAAAATATTTCATGTAGCAAAGACTATTTATAAATGCTATTGACTCACATTTTTTAATTTTTTGGTTGTGTAGGTATAAATTTTCAGCCACCATCAACAGAATATTCACTAATTGGTACAAGATTTACTCCCACTCCCACTACTATCAAGAAGTTATTGAGCACGACTGACAACATCTCCCGCTCATCACTAAAATTAATTACAGCCCAAATGGATAATTCAGAAAAGGCCATTTCCCATCAGATATCAGATTTTGAGCATGTGGATCGTAGTCTTAGTACAAATCTCAGTCTGGGTGAGTTGGAAGTTTCTATGAAGAAAAGCAGCTTTTTAAGCATGAACTCAAACAGCACCCATGGCAAAGTGAAGGACGATATCCAGAACAACATCCAAACAGAGTTGGGAGGGTATAACTCTCAAATGAGCAGGTCTTCCCAAGATTACACACAGTATGAAGATGAGTTTGTGCCGTCTATTACAAAAGCAATCACTATTTTGCCAGAAAAGTTTGGATCAACCAAAATATCACCTTGTGCTGACTCGCCTTGTTTTCTTGGTGTTTCCTGTGTGCCAAGCTCAGATGGTCTCTTCAAATGTGGACGCTGCCCCTTTGGGTATTATGGAGACGGTGTCAATTGCAGAGGTAGTATGAAACTCTTTAGAAGATGCAAAGAAAAGTATCTAATTCAAGTTTAAGTTATTACAAAGATATGCTTTTCTATTTACTAATTTCTATTCTGCTTTGTTCATTTGTTTCCATTTATTTTATTTATTAATCATTTATACTGTATTCTTACCACATTTTGAAAGAACAAAGCTGGGTTTTCTGAGTTATTTATTAAAATCATGTTAATATTATAGAGTATTACAACTATATAATATATATTACAAATATATTGGAGTACTTTCTGTGTTTCAGGGTCTGTGGAAACATTTTGTATCAACTGTGTCATGTAATCCACATGAACCCCCATATTGGGTATTATTTTTCCCATTACACAGATGAGGAAACAGAGCTTTGGAGTGCCCACTGAATTTCCCAGCATTAACCAGCTAAGCAGATAAAAGATGTCAATATAGATCTGATTAACACTGTGGTCTGTGTTCTTTTCAGCTCACAGTGGGCATTTAGCACTTCAAATTCTAATTCTGGTATATTCGCTTATTTGCATGAACTAGTTTTCTCTGTAATCTTTCCAGCTCTTTTGAGATTACAGCAAGTCATATACCACTTTAATTTTAAAGACATTGTTTCTATCTTCTCACAATTATTAACATTGCTTTCTCTGATGAAAATCAACTTTTTGGGTTTGACAACATAAAAGCTGCCGTGTGTTATTGTTTTTCTTTGTGTTTTGGCTTGTTTGAGACTAAACTTAAGCAAGAGAGTTATCGTGTTCTTGTGTTCTTGTGTTCTCAGTATTATCTAGAGGGACTATTAGTTAACTATTCAAATTTCAGAGACTTTTGCTTCTATTATAACTAAGTCTGTGGCAATATGTATGTCCTGTTTTAGTAATCAACCTTTTCTTCTTTGATTTTTTTAGCCATTTGTAGATATCCATGTGGAAAAAGTAGGGAGTGTGTTGCCCCAAACATCTGCAAATGTAAACCTGGTTACATTGGTTCTAACTGCCAAACTGGTAGGTAACATCATTCATTAGTTTGCATGATAAATTTTATTTGGTAATTGATATGTCTAAAACCTGGGCTTTATTTTATACAGCTCTTTGTAACCCTGATTGCAAAAATCATGGAAAATGTATTAAGCCTAACATTTGTCAGTGTCTTCCAGGACATGGTGGAGCAACCTGTGATGAAGGTGATAATTCAAATTAAAAATCAAATATAAGCCCATAGCATACTTTTCTTTAAAAATCATTTTACAAGACAATTCAGTTTTACTATGTATATACTAAAATATTCTTATCAAAGCTGGTATAGGACTCTACATTTTAAAATACTTATTAAGCATAATTTATTCAAAGATTCTAAAGAATTAAATTTCTTAAATCAGAGATTGAAGGAGCAATAGCTTATTTGTGATTGGTAAAATTATCCTCTGAAATGATTTGAGGTTTAGTTATAAGGTACTATATATCTACAAATATTTTAGCTTCAAGCAAAAGACAGCTATTGAGTGACCTACCAAATATGGTTCAAAGAAAGTGTTAAATGCCAAAAAACTAGAAAATGTAAAGTAGTAAGAAGAAATCTAAAATGTGAATTTTTAAAAATGCATCTATAGTCATATAATTGCATTGCTTTGGTTTAAATCTTAAGTGGAAAATGTATGAAATAGCATTCCTAAAGTGGATGATACTTTAAAGAAATAAGTTGTTTATTTTAAAATAATATGTGAAAAGATAGTTTGGTAGATGGTGCATATAATTATGAAGAAGCTGAGAGCCATGTTAAATGTTTTTATGGCAAGGCAAGCTATAAATTAACAAATTAAAGTAAATTTAGGGTGAAATAACAGAAACAGTCAATATAAATAGCATACAAAAATAACTATAGAACTATAGGAAAGCTCTATTTGTAAGGCAGGAATACGTAAGTTCTCTCACTTTTCAGAAGAAGGCTAAGGTCCTGTATTTCCTTCCAGTTAACACAAAGTTTTATTAATCAAAGCATGCTGCTGATTTGTAAGTGTTTCCAGTGTGAATTAATATGGCCAGTCCCACAGAACTAAATTTTGTAGTAAAAGAGGACTTAATGTATTATAAATTGCTCTTACAACAAGATTTTATTGTGACAGTGCTTTATAAATATAAACTGACTTTTTAGAAATTAAGAACTGACTTAATAACATAATCCGTTTCTGCAGAACATTGTAACCCACCTTGTCAACATGGTGGCACATGCTTGGCTGGGAATCTCTGCACTTGTCCTTATGGTTTTGTAGGACCGAGGTGTGAAAAAAGTAAGCAAAACTCTCCTGCTGTCTGATATAATGAAACTGCTTCTTTGAATAGTTGGTGGCCTTAATGCTACATTAAATGAACCCAAATTCTAAGTAAAGAACACACATTGATGATTGATGACAACAGTTACCATCCTGCATAGCACTGGGATCAACCACAGCGGCCATTACTAAGATAAATAAGTTTGTTTTGGGAAGTAACGTCACTCTGATGCTCTTCATGACCTTTCTTTGAGAAAACAGGAACTCAAATTTGTTAAATTGCATGTAAATTTCTTTTTAAATTTATGTCTATGATTACTTTCATCAATAACTAATACTTTTCCCAAATAGCCAAGTCTTGTTTACCACTTGGCTCAATGGTTTTCTATTTTTTCCATCTCTATTAACCAAAAATGAAATAAAATAAAATAACTGAATGTGAGAATCAGAAAGCATTTTAAACCCAAATATAAATTATATTTTATCTTTCTCTGTGATCTTATTAATTAGCAGATGTGATTGGCAGTTAAGAGCTAGCTAGATAAAAACCAACAATATGACTACTCCAAGCCTAATCTTTCTTTTCTTTTATTCTGTGATCTCAGTGGTTTGTAACAGGCACTGTGAAAATGGAGGCCAGTGTCTTACACCAGATATTTGCCAGTGCAAACCTGGCTGGTATGGACCCACCTGTAGTACAGGTAAAATGGGAAATATTTTCAATGAACATGTCAATTAAAAGTTAAAATATGCTAGTGTCCTGAAGACGTGCACCTAAGAAACGTAAAACTGACCTGACAAGACAAGAATGAAGTTGCTATTTCAGACAGATTTTTAAAACTCTTTCATCTTCATTCTCTTTGTTTTTGTGTTGAACCATATGGTGTCTTACAGCTTTACTGTTATCTTATCCAACCAATACTGTTTTTGCTTTTATATTTCCCTCATTCACCTACCTTGTGGTGAAGAGAAACATGTTGAACCATCTAGGTCTCTTTTAAGTTTTTCATCACAATACAAACATCCTATTTCATTAAATATCTAAGCAATTCTGAATTAAGTGCATACCTTTCATGTTATTCTATTTATGTATCACAGTATCAGACTTGTTTTTTTTTTTGTTTGTTTGTTTTTTTTGAGACAGAGTCTTGCTCTGTCACCCAGGCTGGAGTGCAGTGGCATGATCTTGGCTCACTGTAACCTCCGCCTCCCAGGTTCAAGCGATTCTCCTGCCTCAACCTCCCGAGTAGCTGGTATTACAGGAGTGTGCCACCATGCTTAGCTAATTTTCGTAATTTTAGTAGAGATGGGGTTTCACCATGTTGGTCAGGCTGGTCTTGAACTCCTGACTTTGTGATCCGCCCACCTCAGCCTCCCAAAGTACTGGGATTACAGGCGTGAGCCACTGTGCCCAGCCTAAGCTTGTTTCTTTGGCAGCAATGTTTGCAATTACCTATGTTTGATCGAATTCATTATAATCTAATACTTTTTCTCAATGAAAGTGTAATTCAATGTTTATAGCTGGCCAATTATCTGTGAAGCATCATGCAAATGGAAACAAGCATCCATTTGATTTTTGCCCTGATTTCAAGTCACATATTGTTAGTGACAGAGACGTGGGATACAATTATGAAGAAAACTATGATACAAGTTGAGTTATGATAAGTAATGTTATTGAAACACAGTTTCTTAGAAGCAGAGAAGGAAGAAATTAATTTTGGCAAGTGGAGTGAGGAAGAAAATAGTATTTATAGTCGATGTTGGTGAATGGGTAGGATCTAGTGTGAAAAATAAAATTGAGGATGTCTTTCAAAGCAAAACAAAGAATGTTTTTGAGTGTGCTAGGACTTGAGTGCCGTGTCCCCATTTTAATTGGGAATGCGATAAAGAAGTGTGCATGGCTACATGTATTTGAGCAGATTACAAACCATCCTGTTAACATGTTGAATTGTCTTCTCTTAACTTGCAATAATTTCTTCTAGCTTACTGATGGCATTCTGAATTCTAATCATAGCCTCTACATTCTTGATAGAGCAGGAGCACTGTCGTCTTGGACAAACACCGACACGTTAAATTCCAGCTCCCTTTTGAGCTTGTCTAAGCTTAGTGTTATTTGTAAACTTAAAGAACATACTTTCAAAGTGATTATCCAGTAATTTCATTCCTCTTATGTTTGGCAAAGTCTAATTAATTATACATTATGGGTTTTACTTGCAGTAAAAATAAAATATTTCATTATACACCATTTTGTACTTCTGTGCAGCTTTCATTATTTAAATAATAAAACTTTTATGGTCTCTTTTCCTCCTGCTGTTTATTAGCTTTGTGTGACCCTGTTTGCCTCAATGGTGGTTCATGTAATAAGCCAAACACTTGCTTCTGTCCAAATGGATTCTTTGGTGAACAGTGTCAGAATGGTAATTAATCTTTCTTTGTATGTAAAAAGGGCAAATGGAAAGTTAGACATCAACAGAGCTCTGAGTAAACATGAGACAAGTTTCAAAGGGAAAGATGCAATTTTCCCCCAGAATTCTTGTAATGTTTCAAGTATGCCCACCAAATTACTAGCTTACAAAAATATATCAAAGTTAGTATGTAAAATGGTTATATTTACTCAATATATTGAAGCTCATACCTTGGCACCTCTCTGTGCAGTTTTGTAGGACCAAGGTGTGAAACAAATAAGCAAAGTTCTCTTGTAGTCTATTATAATGAAATTGTGTCATTTCTGTGACACAGCAAAAATGTTTGATTTATGGTCAATCTACTGTCCACTATTATCCCATAATCTCTTTTCACCTTAGTTTCATTAAACATTTATGAAGAATCACCTATGCACAGCACTATGCAAGAAGATACAGAGACATAAAAATGCATTGTTTTTCTCTTTCACGACTTATTATTTTAACACTTTCCCTCATATAGTTAATGTTACAGGTTATTTTCAGAATAATGGGGATGTTTTCAGGGTATGAATTAATGTCAACCAATAATATGTAACGTGTATTTTCTGCATCTTCATATTTTCGCGTTTATTAAAAAAATGTAGAGTAGATTTTTACTATGGAACATGTCAGAGTATTCCTATAATTTAATTCCTAAAATTCAGATTTTCCTTGCCACAATGCACTTTGATTTGCAATTCTATTTATTTTATTTTGGATGTTGGCTAGGATTCTTAGGATGGAAATAAAGCAGAAAAGAAGCCACCACGCTAACACAGGATATACGGGCGTAGCAAATGAGTTCCTGTAATTCATATTCCTTTGAAGAAGCAGTTGGAGAAACAGAAAGAAGTGAAGATTAAGTTAAGAGAAATCTTGAAAACTAGAAGGCTATGGCTAAATCCATGCTAAAGAGTTATATATGTAGTTTTGAATGGAGAATGTAAGGAAAGAAATGAAAACGTTACATCTTCCATGCTACTTGAAGTAGATGTAAGATATAGTAAGAAAAGTTGTCTAAAATGTATATACCAGTTGTATAAGTGCATAAAAGAAGAAATCTCTCAATTATTAAACTGAATTAAAAATTATCTGTTGAACATATTCCATGATGTAAGGGCCAGAAAACAGATTATCATTGTGGGAAGAGAGTAGATTTTACAATTAGCTTGCCTCCACAACTTTCTTGCTGGTATGGAAATTTACTTAAAGGCTCCATGCCTCAGACTTCCTGGCTTTCAAGTATGATCTAGACAGTTGCTATGACATGTAATTATTATTAGATCTCATCTTCTTGTGAGCCTAAATGGTGGGAAGGGAAGATGGCACACACATTGAAAGTGATTGAATAAAATTAGGTGGAATATAAAGTCATATGAAAAACATATACTGTGTGCACTATAGAATTTTTAAAAACGAAGATAGAAATTGAGCTAGAAACATCACAAAACAGTTAAACTACTAAACTAGTAAGCAAGGCTTAGGATGTATGGCCAGAGAGATGTTTAAATACACCTTCCAATTTGCTTCACCTCTTGGATTTCACATGGCGAGTGAATCCAATTACTTAGCCCACTTTAGGGTTTGGTGACAGAATAAGGCCTATAGGTCTCATAAATATATGTGGAGGGTGGATTTTCTCATAAACCTCCTTTTCCTAATGTGAGATTATGGGTAGACACAGCGAAGCTTAAATAGTATGCCCTTTGTATATATTATTTTAATTATATATGCTTTTTTGCATAAATAATTTATTTCTACACTCAAGTTTTTGTGGATAATTAATTATAGCAAGATTACCCATCATAAACAATTTGTGGAGCTTTTTTAACTTTTAAATTCCTAACCACAGGCATTTCCTATGGAGTTTTCATAGTAGAAAGAATATATGTTTTCTAATAAATAATAATCTTAAATTGTGTGAAGGATAGGATGCGGAAAATGTTAAGAACATTTCTCCACCAATAAAAAGGATCAATAAAATGTCAGAGAAATAACAGTAGATTCAAACATGAGCCAAAAAAAGTTCAACCTAAAATACTGGAAACTGTTTGCTAAAAACTTGCATTTATATTGTTACTATGAAGTTCTATATTATTTCCATTCAAAAATCTATTTGAAAACAGTAGAATTTTTCTTACAGTTTTTGAAAATAAAGAAAGCAACTATTAATTCAAACTGGGAGTCAGTCCACACTAGTCTTATTAATACCAGTTAATATGAAATTTATTTTTAAAATACAAACTAACATTTATTTACTTATTATTTAGGAAGAAATTAAATTTTAAGTTTTCTAGACAGGTTTTCCTGTGTATTACTTAAAAGAAATGCCTGCATTTAATTTTCATACCTGGAAGAAACATGAAGTAATCATAACCCTCTCATAAAATTAATACATATTAACCTCTGCATTTCATAAAACAGAATTGAACACATAGGAGCTACCAGTAAGATATATTCAAAATTATCTAACAAATATTCTGAATAAAGCCAAGGATTTATTGTTAAAAAGACTTTTACCAAGCATTCACAGGAATAAGTCACATATAAAGCTCTGCCTTCATAATCTCAGTAAGTACTCAAAAGTTAGTTTAAAAGTGCTTTCTAAGTGTGTGTTGAGATTTGTTTATTTTCCACAAGAACAGGCACATTCTTATTTTGAGCTAAGTTTTGACTTATTTTCTGGGTTTTGTCTAGATCATTCCATGCTTTACTTTGTTGTATAGTGAAACATAAGTTAAAATTTATAATATATTCATTGTCATATGAAAGAATCAATTTGTTATGAACACTTAACCAATATATTTCAAACTGTGCTAACCCAATAGCAGCTTATAGATATAAGCATTGCATTTCGTGATTTAGAAAGGACAGGTTTAATGAGTGATCTTTTATTTTAATAGCACAATTCTCTGCCTTATGGCCACATTGATGAAAAGCACATGATGCAATGTATCATATGTAATAATGGAATATGTAATATTCACAGATTGCTGTCATGTGTTCTTTTAGCTTTCTGTCAGCCTTCCTGTAAGAATGGTGGCCACTGCATGAGAAATAATGTGTGCATCTGTCGTAAAGGATACACTGGTAGGAGATGCCAAAAAAGTAAGACATCACTAAATATATTTGTCAACTACAGGTAAAGCAAAGACAAAACTATTGAATTTAAGGGCTGACTTTTCATGCTTTTACCTTAAGGCATCTGTGATCCTATGTGCATGAATGGAGGAAAATGTGTGGGACCGAACACCTGCTCTTGTCCTTCTGGTTGGAGTGGGAAACGATGCAACACACGTAAGAGGAATACTCTTAAAACGCTGAAACTTTCGTCCTTCATGGGAATGTAAAACAGAATTTAAAACAAAGAGCATTTTTTTTCACCTTTGCTTGCTTGGTCTTTTTAAAATTTTTGCATATTTATTCCTGCTTTAGGAGATACCTTTTTGAAACAAAGAGTTTTTACTCTTCTGAACTCATTCTTTCAGGTTAGCAGAAGAGGATATATTGTATTTTTCAGTTTTTCTACTGCACTTGCCAAGATAAATAACAAGTCCTTAAGTCCTGAAGTCGGGGTCAGGGAAAGGTTTTAAAAAATTACTGACTTCTTGGCCCCACCTCAAACCATCCAGTTCTGAGTTTTCCAAGAGGAGCTAACAGTGCCACTCAGACTGGTTAGCTCCTGAGGGTGGCTGTCTTTATTCAAATGTTTCATTTTTTTCTTCCTATAAATTATTTTAAATTAGCCACTACTAGAGTGTTTTGATCAAAGTGAAAAACTGAGAATCGATATAGATGTCCAGCAATTGGAGAAAAGTTAAATCACGACACATTCAAACAGTGGAACATTTTGCAATTGTTAAGGTCACATTTTCCAAGAATATGTAGTGACATTCAGAAGTGTTCTTGATAAAATATTAGGGAAAAAAATTCTTTAATCCCTTACCTGTAACTATTTCTTTTTTATTCCTCTAATGAAAAGTTTCATGGGTTATGGATAGGATTTGACTAGTAATTTAAAATTTTAACTTGTTTATATTTTGATTGGCAGCTATCTGCTTGCAGAAATGTAAAAACGGTGGTGAATGCATTGCTCCCAGCATATGCCATTGTCCTTCCTCCTGGGAAGGAGTGCAGTGTCAAATACGTAAGCCCACAGGATGTTTGTCCTACTGTATGTTCTGAATTGGAATCTGTTATAATAATTAAAGTATAGCCATAGGACAAATCGTAGGGGAAAAAAACTCCAACATGCCGATCCTTTTTAAAAAATGATTTTAGAAATAAAACAAAAACTTACTAAATTTTATATCCATTTAAAAGAAGAAAGTGTAGTATAACATATTAATAGTTCGTGTGGCGGAGATAATTTCAAATTGTGATCTGTCCGTTACCAATAAAGTTTCCCCAGGTGGGTCAAAGAAGGCGTTGATATATAGAAGTTTAAATATTGTTTCACATTATAAGATAAATACATATTTATCATGGACACCTTAGAAAATATGGAAATGTATTAAAAATAAATCACTCTAGGCCAGGCGCGGTGGCTCATGCCTGTAATCCCAACACTTTGGGAGGCCGAGGCAGGCAGATCACGAGGTCAGGAGATTGAGACCATCCTGGCTAACACGGTGAAACCCCATCTCTACTAAAAATACAAAAAAATTAGCCAGGCATGGTGGCGGGCGCCTGTAGTCCCAGCTACTCGGGAGGCTGAGGCAGGAGAATGGCATGAACCCAGGAGGCAGAGCTGGCAGTGAGCTGAGATTGCACCACTGCACTCCAGCCTGGGCAACAGAGCGAGACTCTGTCTCAAAAATAAATAAATTAATAAATAATAATTTTTAAAAAATCACTCTAAATTTCACCATCCAGAATTACTTTCGGTTTCTTTTTTAGAGTTTTAGCATATTTCCATCCAATATTAGTCATGAATTTCTACATAGATGAAATCTTAAGACATAGAGGAAGATCAAATTTTATGCAATTTTGAAATTTTTTGTGGAAACTTGCAATAACATGTTAAAATATTACCAATTATTAACTTAATGGGAAAAACTTGAAATTCCCCAAAATATTTCCAAATGGTTAATAATTATATAATTTAAAAATTGATGGCCAAGTGTATTGTAAACTGAAATTACACAGTTTTATTATGATATGCCTTTTTCCTAGAAATAACGTACCCTCCATTTCAGTGTCTTATGAACCACACCCTTGTTTCCATGCACCAGAAATTTTGCATGTAATTTTTGTGACTCTTAGACCCTATTTTATTAGTAATTGGTATTGTAATTTATACATTTCTTATCCTAGAAAAATATATCAAAGTACTATTAAGTGCTGGTATTTACAAAAGAAATGTATGCTCAAATATTGATAATTCCAATTGGAATTTAGATGTGATAAAATGCTAGAAAAAAAGAGTTAGCAACCTTGACTTGAGCTGCTTGTTCTGGAGTAAGCTCTATATGGACCATAAGAGAGAAGGATAAGAAGATGTTAAAAGCACATTAATGAGGAAATACGCTTCAGTGGTTGCAGATTGAGATTGTCTGAGCACAGCCTGAAGCTGTGCACTCTGTTTCTGCATCCTGCAGCATTTTTATGTGAATTTAAAAGTCATCCTACTTCAAATTCTTTATTTCAAACTATTGAGAAACTGTCTTAATATATTGATATTTCTTAAACAAAATGTTATTACCATCTGTTGGAAAATTGTTGTAATAAAAATTCAAATCTATGATATCTATCATGTGAATGCTGTTTTCTTAGCTGTGGAGCCCTCATGGATTATACAACCTGCCCAATTGTATACAGCAGCCCTGATGAAAAGATACCCTGTCAATGTTGCATTTATCTTAAAGGACACATTATTCTTGAATGTGTAAGCTTCAAGTATGTGATATTGAAGCAGTATTTCTCCTATAAAAATAACTATTATTTATAATTTTATGGTATGCTCGTTTTCACTCAATATTACTTGAAAGAATTTGTGTCGTTTAAAAACAAAATTTAAAGCAATATATTAAGTTCCATAATTTAAATACTACAAAAATTCCTTTTGCCTCCCCCCTTATGTTTAACATTTTAGTTATTTACAAGTTATTATTAAGTATTGTAAGTATTTTCTGTCTACTGGTAGATGATAACTAGATTGAGATATTGAGATAATTGAGATAGATGTAGGTATTTTTAATTGCCTTGGGAAAGACTTCAAGGAAGAAATGTATGATATAGACAGTATGAGTATCTTTCAGAAATTTTCAGTCGAGTTATTTCACATTAAACTTCCAATGACAGTATAAAAACTGTCAAATTTTCCATACAGTACCTGGTACTGGATTGTCTGTTTTAAATTTTTGCTTAATGTTAAAAAACAAATTATAGATGCTATCTTCTGTTAATGACTTGAGCTCCTCTAGAAAAAAAAAAGATATATTTCAAATATTTTAAAATGTAGTCAATGAAATTTTTGTTTCTTTTAATAATATCTTTATAGAATTCCAAAAGTGTTGTTTGAGTTTTGGGTGCTTTGTTTTTGATGTGTACGTGTGCTCTGAAAGATGGGAGTGCATAGAACAGATCCATTCATTGATGGTTCATTAATAGATTCTTATGATTGCATTAGTGTCCAATCACCATATAGCCTCAGACCACTAGGATAGAATATGTCACAAGCATTTCATGTTAAAAGATGATCATTCTAAAAATTTGTGTATTGCAGCAATTTGCAATCCAAAATGTCTTTATGGGGGCAGATGCATATTTCCCAATGTGTGTTCCTGCCGCACTGAATACTCTGGAGTCACATGTGAGAAGAAAATACAGGTATTTCAAAGTTTAAAGAAAAAATAAATTTTAGACATTGACATTTGCATATCTCTTCTACTTAGAAATTGCTACTAATCAATGTTTTATTTTTCTCTTATTTCCAAAATAAAAAATAAAAGCATTTATTTGCCTCTAAAATTAAAAATTATATCATTTTTGTGTTATGGTAGAGTTATTATATAAAACTTTGATGTGATTTTAAGGAATTTCAATGTATAGATACAACTGTCCAATGTAATGCAGTATTTCATGACACTGTAGTTGAGACAGCAAATATTCCACAAAATAGATTCAAGACACTTATTTGTAGAGCCATTGCTATAAAACATATATTTAAAAAGTTTCTGCGATGCTATTTCTTCACAGAGGATTAAACTGCATTTTGTTTGGTCTCTAATCTTAGATTTCCAAATATCAACAGCCGAAATATTATTTCAGTCCTAATTCCTATACACACAAGGGTAGCTCTAATAATCTCTCTCCCTCTCATACAAACACACAGACACACAAATGCAGCAAACCTCTCAAAAATGTCTTAAAGTTAATCTGTAGGAGTTGTAATTCAAAAAGTCATTATATGCTATTTAGTACTTCAAAATGCCCCAGGGTCATGAATATAAAAGTATGCTGGAGTACTAGAATTTGACAACTGATTAGAAATTTTCTTCTTGAAGCTTGATATGGATCAATCTGGCTTGGAGACAATATGGATATATGTATAGTTTTCTCCGAGCACTGGTGTCATCCTGTAGGATTGGCTCCCATTATGAAAATAACCAGATCATAACAGGGCTATGGTCTGAAAACTGGAAAGCAAAAGTTATTGAGTACTTATTTGATTAAATATTGTTTGAGAAAAATAAAAATAAAAGCCTCAGCTTCCTTGGGTTTGAAGGCAGCCTAAATATATATTATTTGATTTGATCTGATGTGAGATTTTTATGGCACAGAAAACCCTAGGACCTCTAAAGCTTTTTAACTCCACTATGATAGTACTAAACTAGTGGCTGCTCTATAATCTATTTTATGTATGTATTTGCCATCTGAATCCTTCCTTATATGATCAATAGCGAATCATCTTTATCCCCATCAATGTTGCTTCTGAGAACACATTTGAAATCACACTAAGGGGAAAAAATGCCAGAAGGCCATGGGGAAGGAAAAGGGGAGAAAAGGCTAAGGATGAGCAGGTTTCTACTGTAACCTGCTCTCCCAAGCTTCTAACTTCAATCTCATTCTGGCTTTATTCTGTTGATCACTGGTGTCATTCTTTTTCTTCACTTGCTCTCGATATTTCTTTGGCTCCCACACATAGGTTAAAACATAAATTTCTCTTTAGTGGGGAAAAAAGCAACCACCATCCACGGGTATCCACAGAACCTCCAACTCCATCCTTTGCTCCCGTCTTCCCTACCTTCCCCAAAGGAGGGTTCCGGCTGGCTAACTACCTCCTGGCTCTTCCTCAGGCAACCTGAGATAGTGGATAAAAAAAAGAAATGGAGCTTACTGATTGGATTGCTAGAATTTCAATGAAAAAGAATTACTGGCTAGAGACAAGAAACACAGAGAAAGGGAAAATAAGCAAAGGAAGAAAAAGGTGCTAAAGAGGGTGGGTTGATAAAAGGCTTTGGGAAGCATCATAACCTCCTGCTTGTGGCTCAGTGCACTCACTCTGACCCTACCACTTAATTTGCTCTGTGATTTCAGTCAAGTTTAATCCCCTGAGTCTCAGTTTTCTCATCTGCAGTATGGCATTGATAGTAGCACCTAATCATAGGCTTATTGTAAGGATTAAATATGTTAATATATGTGAAATACTTAGAATGGCGCCTGGGACATAACAAGCACTATGTAAGAGTTTGTAACTAATTACATCGAATAGAGGAATAGAAAGAAGTGGAGAAGGAAGAGGATGGGCAATGCATTATGAGCATCAGTGGTTTTTTCCCGAGGGATATTCAAACATTAATCCGTTTTATTGGGCATGGATGTTTCTAAAGTGTAACATTTTGCCAAGGTGGAGTCACCCAGTATGCAAGCTCCATTTGATTATGACTGCTTGGACCTTAAATACAATCTTGATTAGATTTCAATTTTATGAAAACAGTATTGAGCCTGGTGGCAAACAGAACCAAAAGAGCTTTATGTATCATGTCAGAGGGAAGGAGGCAACAAATAATGAGTACGGGTTAAATGATTTTATACTATTCATTGAAACACAATTTCCTTCTTCCTACTACAGATAAGACACCATTGAGTAGCATCAAGTATATGAATTACAAGCCTGTATCTTAAGAATGGAAATGTTTTGTTCAGAAAAAGTTGGAGATAACTTGAAGTTTATTTGAACATCATTCAAAAAATATCTTAAAGACTGAAGAAACTAATAAAATACATAATGATCTCAGTTGTAATCATTAGAGAAAAGCAAAGAAGAAATCCAGGTAATCTAAATTTGATGTTGAGATGGGATAGGATATTTACATATTGAGATGATGTATCTGATATTCCATCCATTCACAATATTTAATAAACTGAGTATTTTCTCAGCCCTAACTGTGACTATGTCTGTATCATTAGTAGTCAGTCAACCTAATGGAAACCACTTGATATCATCCTGATAGATGATGTTTAATTCAGAACAAGGGGCTCACAGGACTATTTGAAGGATGGGGAATGAGGGTTGGGAGCTAGAGATTAGGAAAGCCACCGCTGATCAGAGTGGGTAATAATGAAGACGTTAGCCCAAAGCTCCAAGCAGGTTCTTTTCAGAGACTTTCCTGAAGCTGCTACAATACTTGAGAATCTTTAAAGACTACCACCAACTGTCTTAGGCAAAGTGGATTATTCCCAAATTTTTGCTAGGAAGCCACTGTGAATTTCATCTTTCTAATCATCAAGCTGCAAACACCTCTGAAAAGACTAACAACTTCCTCTTCATTTCCATCTTCCTACTCTCCAGCAAATTTTTCTCATTGGCAAACTCTGACCCAGAACCACACAGATAAATGGATTCTGAAAAATGTAATTCCCAGCCTTACAAAAAAGTGGCAGTGGTGTCCTGGGCCCAAAAGTGAGAAAACAAGACACCAGACATGCTAAAAGGTCTGCATCTGATTGCTCTTTCATCTTTCAATTTTTTTCTGTACCATGATCCATTTTGGTATATGAATCGAGAGAGATGATCACAAAACCAAATCCTTCTACAGATATCACAAGAAAAGTGTATGTGGATGCTTAATAAAAGCAAAGTTAAATTACAATACATGAATAGTTGGAGAAGTGGGTAACAACAACAGGGAATACACATATAATTAAAGGATTTGCCTCAGAGATGCAAATAATTGCAAGTTACCTGGGGTTATAAAGTTTCCTTTTTCCTGCTATCTCATATTTTACCTCAAACATTTCATTTGACTTTCAGAAAACATGTTATTTTAATTTGAACATGACCATCTTAAATCATATACATTTACAAAGGCTCATTTTTCTTTTCTTTTAAGTAGAAAGTTTGAGCATTCCTAAACCATATCTAACCTGTAAGATAAAGTAAGACATGATCAGAATAAAAGTATTGCTACATTTGCTAAGGACCCTTTAAGTATTAACATCCAATGTCAGAATTAAAGAGTTTTTAATTTATCATTTTGTATTTACTAAAAGGCAATTTTAATAGATTGCTTAGGGGACCATAATATAAACCAAAAATAAAATTCAAAGCCTCCCAACCAGTGGAAAGAACTCTTCTCAAGTGATGGAATTCCAAAGTAAACCTGAAAC
>NW_012111364.1:4120810-4122835 GCF_000951035.1 Colobus angolensis palliatus
TCTCCCTAAAATATATAAAACCCAGCTGTAGCCTGACCTCCTTGGGCACATGTTCTCAGCATCTCCTGGGGCCATGTCACAGGCCATGATGACTCATATTTTGCTCTGAATAAATCTCTTCAAATATTTTACACAGTTTGATTCTTTTCATCAACAATAACATACTTCACTATGTTTTATATTACCAGAAATTCAGAAATACAAATGCAAAATAAATGTTAACACTTAGTGTGTACTTAAATTCTTCAGCTTTTGTGAAAATAAGAGTATGGTACTAATATTCTTCAGCTTTTGTGAAAATAGGAGTATTGTAGATAAAAGTGAATGCTTTTTAAATTTAGTAATTGGAATTAAACTACTATGAAAATAGATACATTTTTATATCAGTTTGACAACTTTGCTCAGGATATAATTGTATGAGTAGAAAACAAATTCAGTTTCTTCCTAGTATACTCTCACAACACAACAATCAACACAGAAGGCTTCTGTGACCGCTGGTCAGCAAGAAGTTTGTGGGGGAGTTCTCCCCAATAATTAACCAATTCTGCAGCAGACACCAGCTGGATGTCCTCTTAATTCAATGCAATTCTGACGCTATCTACCTGTAGTAGCATCAGATGCCACAGGTTGAGGGCTCCGTCCCCAATTCCTCAGACTTCCTACCTTCAGATGCCAGTCACATGCCCGAGGTTGTTTTACCTGTGCTTCTGACTGCCAGCTATAAATTCGAGTTCCCACAATCTCCTCCTCTCAGGTTTGATTAGTTTGCTAGAATGGCTCACAGAACACAGTGAAACACATTTACTGCTTTATTATAAAGGGTGTTACAAAGGACACAGGTGAAGAGATGTGTTGGGCAAAGCATGTAGGAAGGGGTGCAGAGCTTCCACGCCCTCTCTGGGCTCCTCCAGGAACCTCTGTGTATTCATCTATCTGAAAGCTCATCTGAACTTTGTCCTTGGACTTTTATGGTGACTTCATTACATAGGCGTGAGTGATTGAATCATTGTCCATTGGTGATTGACTTAACCTTCAGCCTGTCTCCCCTCCCTGGAGGGCTGGGCTGAAATGCCAGAGGTGTCTTGGTCTTTCCTATGACCAGCCTCATATGACCTGGCTATCCAGGAAGTCCCCAGCTATCAGTCAACTCATTGGCATACAAAAAGACACTTATCACTTTGGAGATTATAAGGATTTTAGGAGCTATATATCAGGAATGGGATGAAGATCAAATATATATTTCACAATGTCACAACCACATAGCAATTTTATCAATAGTCTTATTAAATTGATTTTCAAGGTAAACTTTTTATGGTTTAAAAGTTATAATTGCTTAAAGACTTATTCTGAGATACCTAAACTAATGCAGTCATGCACCACATAATGAACGACGTTTCAGCTAATCACAGAATGTATACGTGATGGTGGTGCCCTGAGACTATATTACCATATTTTTCTGTACCTTTTCTATGCTTAGATCTACAAATACTTACCATTGTGCTACAATTACCTACAGTATTCAAATACAATAACATGTTGTAAAGATTTGTAGCCTAGGAGCAGTAGGCTATCCCATAGAGCGTATGTGTAGTAGGCTATACCACCTAAGTTTGTGTAAGTACATTCTACGGTGTTAGTATAAAGACAGAATTACCTAATCATGCATTTCTCAGAACATATACCCTTCATTAAGTGACGCGTGAATGTACATTAAATTTTTCATAAACATTGTTTAGATCTACATCAAGAATCTCAATAAAATTAAAATATTAATCAATACACCATACATTTATAATAGATTTAATGGACCTGCATATGTTAATAATGAAGAAATGCTGTGGTTTACAAATTTTATGTAAAATCATCCTCATGAAAGCTAATGACTCATGGAAATGAAAGTAATGTTTAGAATATAATGCGAGTTTAGAAAAGCAAGAAATTTGATAAATTTATGGCAAGAGATTTAATTTTTGGCTTATATCTTGATGATATTTTGCATCAATTAATTTCAATGTATTTTATTCA
>NW_012111364.1:4123550-4136594 GCF_000951035.1 Colobus angolensis palliatus
TTAATCGATGTTTATATAGTGGATATTGGGTAGCACTGCCGCTGATGCTTCCTCAATCACCGTTTGCAAAAGATACTGAAAATATCAACTCAATTCTTGTTTGTAGAAAAAAAAGTCTGGCAAAATTCCTAAGATTGCATAAGTCAGGTGGTTGCAGTTTTCTGTACCTGTAATCTCAGCTACTTGGGAGGCTGAGGCAAGAGGGTCACTTGAGTCTGTGAATACTGTGAATCGCTACTGCATTCTAGCCTGGGCAACGTGGACCCCATCTCTTAAAAAAATTGCTTAAGTCTTAATACATTTTTCTTCTCTGATGAAGTAGATATTTGTAAACAGCAGTAAAGCAAGTGTGCTAAAATCACTAATATTTAATGTTGAATAAGAAGACTTATTCCCAGGTGACTTATATTTTTCACCTAACTCAGCCCTTAATTTCAGAAAACAGGCTGCACAAACTGACCTGTTGACAATTCTTGTCAAGTTTATTTCCTCCAGTTTTCAATTTGCCTCACAAGGACCTTATCACGTAACACTTAAACCTTTGATGATGTTGAAAACTATGGGCAGCATCCTTGACACTCTGTTTCCTTTAAACGGTCATTCTTGTAAGAGCCAGGACAAGTTTACAGCAGACAGATATGTTGGATTGCTACCTATCCCTGGCAATGAAGAGTAGGAAACTACCCTCAGTTTTCCTAATTTTCTATCTTTTTCCTAACAGCCCCACTTTAATGGAAACGGCCTTCCCTTTTCCAGGTGGGAGCCATCAAGTTAAGGTTTTTTTTTTTTTTTTCTTTGATTCAACTCAATAAACATGGTAGTTGATTAAAAAGATACAGCATTCAAGACAAGAAGTGAGGCTGGGTTTCACGGGAGCCAGGAAGCAATCAAAAGACTCATTCTTTTCTCTTCTGGAGCTGCATGGATTGTCTCTTGTTGGCTTCCCTGTAAATCTTTAATTCTCTTTGCCCATTGCTGTTCTTTATTGATTTTCCTCAGGATTCAATGTGGCCACCAGATCAATGTGATGATCTTTCTGTTCCAATTACTGCCACCCATTGACTAGAAAATATGTCATTTAGTTCAAAAGTCTTGAATGAGAAAAATCTCAGAGAAATTGGTAGCACTGGATGGGCGTGAACCAGTGACCATCCCTAGGTAATCAGCCCAGATCAGGGCCAGCAGAGTCATGGAAGATGGAATTGGTTGTTTGCTAAGTTGTGGGGAAGTTCATTGTATTAGTTCATTTTCACACTGCTGATAAAGACACACCTGTGACTGGGAAATTTACAAAAGAAAGAGGTTTAATGGACTCAGTTCCACGTGGCTGAGTAGATCTCACAATCATGACAGAAGGTGTTTCACATGGTGGGAGACAAGAGCGTGAGAGCCAAGTGAAAGGGGTTTCCCCTTATAAAACCACCAGATCTCTTGAGATTTATTCACTACCACGAGAACAGTATGGGGAAACAGTCCCCATGATTCAGTTATCTCCCACTGGGTCCCTCCCACAACACAAAGGAATTATGGGAGCTACAATTCAAGATGAGATTTGGGTGGGGACACAGCCAAACCATATCATTCATGTTCTGAATTGGGCAGGCAACAGTTACAAATTCAGAAAGTTCTCAGAGCTTGGTTGTCAAAGATTTTCAATTTTTGCTTTATTTTATTTATGGAAGGCAGGTAAACTAAAACTACTGTGGACAAATATTTCTGTCAAAAGACTGCTAGGTATGATAACCTCTTCACTCAGCATCCACTTTATTTTCTTAATTATTCAATAGCACACCATAAAAATCAGAAATGCTTTCCTGAGTGGAAGTAGACCAATTATGTGATTATCAATTAAATAAATTAAGTGGGGATAATTAGAAGAAAGAAAACCAAAATGTATTGAGCACGATGCTAGGGATTTTAATTAATATTACTCTTTCAGACACTCAAGTTTTTGAGAGAAAAGATTTCTCTCTATTTTACAAATGACAACACCAAAGCCTAGAGAACTCCAATTGTTTCTTAAATACCCTGCTGCTTACACTTTGCCGTGATTGTATTTGAATGCATATCTGACACCAAGTCCTATTAACTACATAATATCATCTATTTTTAGGAAAAGCCAAGAATGTTTAATGACTCAAGATCACTTGATAATTTATTAAAGATATTTCCACTTTTCAATTCACATTATGGATTGATAAAAATATGACTGTTAAAATGAGATATTTAATTTATTAATTTATTGGACAAAAATATTTTGAAAAAAATACACTTCAAGAAGAATTTGTGAATTACCAGTTCGTTTTGTTCTAGCTGTGGATATACATTTGACTGTGGAGAGGTGTCTGCTAAGAGCACCATGTAGAAACAGAACTGGAGGCAGAAGAGCAGCAGGACACATTGCTCTGAGGCTTCAGAGTCAGGTGCACCTGGACTTTAATTCAATCCCAAATCTTGGCTCTACCTCACCACAGCTGTGGACTTTCACAGAGAGCTTTACCACCTTCTATACATGAATCCCCTCATTTGTAAAATAGGGATAAAAATATTTATGTCATAAGAATACTGTGTAATTTTAAATTTAAAATGAGATTATTATTGATATGCTGTGGCTCTGTGTGTGTCCCTACCCAAATCTCATCTCAAATTATAATCCCCATGTGTCGAGGGAGGGACTTGGTAGGAGGTGCTTGGATCATGAAGGTGGTTTCCCCCATGATGTTCTCGTGATAGTGAGTGAGTTCTCACGAGATCTGATGGTTTAAAAGTGTGGTACTTCCCCCCACCCCACCCTCTCCTGCTGCCTTGATGAAGAACGTGCTTGCTTTTCCTCCGCCTTTCATCATGATTGTAAGTTTCCTGAGGCCTCCCAGCCATATGGAACTGTGAGTCAATTAAACCTCTTTTCTTTATAAATTAGCATCTCAGGTAGTTCTTTAGAGTGGTGTGAAAATGGACTAATACAATTGTAAATAATTTTTCACAATGGTTGTTATCTAAATCCCTAACACATGCGTTTTATTATTTTTTGTTGTTGCTAAAAATGAATCAGTCATACCAGCTGAAGAAATGACAGGAAGACTCCTCTGTTTGGATTTTAGAGTTTTCCAATGATTACTATATATTGGTAATTTTGTTCACTGATTAACTTTAAAAAGCACTAATTAAACAAGATGTGAGATTAAAACAAAATAAAATATGCAAACATAAACTTTAAATCAACTCTGGCATATAAGTAGTAAGAACCAGACTAAGAAGGCTAAAGACAGCTGGCATATAATGACTAAAATTGAGAGTTGAATGTGTACCAACCTGTGTTCTAAGTAGTTTATCAGGGTTGAGTTGATTACCCTCCATATTCACCTGTGTAGTTCTTTAGACTCTAGCAATCAGCCTCCAAAAAAACCCCTTTTGACCTTAGTGGGCCCTAGGCACTTTTGTCTTCACAGATTCCTCTTTCCATTTAAAAATATCAAAAAGTATATTTTATAACTGGGCTGATTTAAAGATAACTATGTTAATATCATATATTAAAATAGTTTATTTGACCTAAAAGTTTTTTAATACTGATTTTAAAAGATAGGAAACATTTTTGTGGGTCTCTAAAAATACCGTGGGCCATAGCTGATGTACCTCCCTCACTGACCAAAATGGGGCTCTTCCTGGCAAGAGTATTGTAGTCTTAAGCATACCAGTTCAGAGACTACAGTACTTTATCAACGGCCACCGCAGATGCTTTGAGAGAATAAAAGAAAGGGAGGACAAAGCAGGTAGCATTCCAATTTGTTTTTTTATTGTAAGGACAGACTTACACACCATTGTTGAAAGAATTTTAACCTGTTTTCAACTTCCGTAAAATTGTTTCTACTGCCAGGTGAAATTAGCTTATTTTGCCTGCAGATGGTGCTACATCCTCAGTTCCTAGGTAACTCATCTTGATAAGAGAACGTATTAAATATTTAAGGCAAACGTGACATTTTTCAAAAATAAAATTCTTCATAATTAACATGACATCAGTTTTTCCTATGAGCCTAGAGTCTTAGTTATACCTGACAATCTCCAATAATTATAGCCACTTGTCTCAGAGCAGTTAAAAATTCTCATTGTGCTTGTAAAAGATACTACTTTCCTTCGAAGATTCGGTGACTTTCTGAATTCGTCTGAGATTAAAATTTTTCTGAGTAGTATTAGGTTGGGCAGAAAACATTTTTTACTTCCTGTATACACTGAACATGGAAAAGTCAAACTGTGAAGATAGCTAGCACTTTCAAATATTTTAAGATTATACTTTTTCCACTGTTGCTGAGAAATAATAAGTCAATATGTAGCACACCCTGACAGAAAATAAAGTCTTTTTAAGGAATAATGTTTTCTTAAATATGCTTCTTCTTGACACCATAATTTTGTCTGAAGTAAGTGGGTTTCTCTCAACTATATATCTGTACATGACCGTATCTAGTCTTTGATTTGAGGCATTATGAGCTTGAGAACAATAATAAAACTTAACTGACATACACATTATAGTGAGAATTATCCAAATTTATTTTCTAATTTCATAGATAGATGATATATAGGTGATGATAGATTAGATATACAGGTGATGATAGATCAGACAAATAGGTATAGATGCAATGTATATAAAGTAGATTCTATTATCAAACTTTATTCTTCCTCACCAACGAATTGGTTATAATCCTTGTTAACATGGTCAAGTGATATTGTTAGGGTTTAGTTTGGTTTCTTCTTCTAAGATCTCAAGATAATCATCTGTACTTTCTTTACTGTTTTGTTTTAATGCTACCCGAGCTAAGAGGTTCCTTTCTTAGTTGAGGACTCCGATTACTAAATGAAGGGAAATTGTTAGGGCTTGCTTATTTCATGGCCTAAAGTTGTATCTTTAGGCACCAAGACCTGTCAATTATTTTTTGTGGACAACTTTGATGCTTCCTCCTATGTTAGTTAATGGAGATGGTGACTGCGTGATACTTCATGCCCCTAATCTGTCTGCCTATTACATCAGCATTCTCTGATGATGCATTCTCATTGCTGGCTAATATTTTCTGAGGACTGTAGGAAGGTGAGGATATTATTTTTCAACCCTCTTCTTGTGAAAATAGTCAATTATTTCTTGGGTTTTGACCTGAGATCTATCTCCCCATATCAAGGAGTCAAGCCACTTCCAATTTAATGCCATAAAATACTCCGGCTGCAGCATTACAGATGGAATAAATTAAACATTACAGACAAATATATTTTGACCACTCATTTCTAATAGTGGCCTACACAGAAGACTTGAAGGAGACCAGCTGGTTCAATCCAAGAAAATATCACAAGTCAACAACAGAGTTTGGTGTAACATGTGGGTACTTTCACAAAGAAACTTACATAAATTACAGGCAAATATTTTGAAAAATATACTTTTGTTTTATTTTTATTTCCATAAAAAAATTACTAGACGAAATGGAATTTTGTATTACCAGAACAAAACCTAATTTGCTCACTTTGAGGGTCGTCACTGGGCTGTCTGCCTTGCTCTGTGTGTAGAGCAAGGGTGGGATTTTTCTAGATTCAAGAGGGGCAATGGACTAGAGAGGACAGAAGGTAGTTTCCAGTTAATGATCAAGTCCTGACGCACAATATGCTCAAAAAAAGCTTCCAATCTTAGATTTGCACTAGTAAGGGAGAGGGTGCCAAGGAATTTGTTTTTTTCTTCTCAGATGAGAGAACAGAGATCTGAGAGTAATGCCTGTCAGCACTGCTTAGGTGACTTATCTTCCAACCACTGTCAGACAATTAAGAGGAAATTTATATATCTCATTGTTTTGAGCACTATTATTGTCTTCCAAGTGGGTAACTATTGAGTTTCCACCAAAATGCCAAAATTCATTTCTAACCTTTGTGGGCAAGCAGATTACAGGCTCTGCCAGTACTTATTAGTAAGCAGCAGTAAGACAACTTGCTGGAAAAAGAACGTTAGATTTTCCCACCATCAGGGAATACTAAAATGATGAGCATGGTTGAAAAATAAATGAGTAACCAGTTTTTAGCTTCTAATAGAACTCATACTGAAAATACACATGTAAGATTTTAACTAATTAGGCCTCAAGCTCTTTTTAAAAGCCACATTGCAATTAATTAAAATGACTGCTACTCATTTTTTAAAAAAACAAGGTAAATTTTTTATTATACCTACCAAACTGTCACAGAAAGTAGACATGCTTAAACTCCCATATTACAGTTTTTGTGCTGAAATGGATAAACTACACGATCAACTTTCTTTTTTCTCAAATTTATTTTTTCATTGACATAAAAGTATACGTATTTGCCGTGTACAACACGATTTGTAGTATACATACATTGTGAAATGGTTAAATCTAGCTGGTGAATGCATTACTTCATATAGTTGTATTTATGGTGAGAACATATAACATCCACCTTTTAGCGTTTTTCTTATTTTTAAGCTGCTTATTTGAGTTGAAGTCCTGAATACTTCAGCTAATATTTAACAATAATTTAATTATTTACTTAATTAGATTAACAAATGCAAATTAAAATCAAGATGTGTAACCTTTCATTGAGGACCAAACTTAGAGTTATTTCCCCTTTAAGAGCAGTGCTATAAAAGGAGACCAATCAGTGGAAATTTAGAAATAGCCATTTAAGAGAGACAATGTTTAATTAGAGCAAAATTGTATCACCAAAAACATTTATTGTAGCATGGTTTTTAATACTAAAATGTAAAAATTAATAAATAAAATTATAGAATGTGATAAATTATAACAATTATAAAATAATTAAATATTAAGCGACTATTAATAGGAAAATAGTTACATCATTATATTTCAAGTTATGAGATTTCTATATAGCCAATAAAGCAATCATTAGTGTAGAGTTGTATCTCATATTGTATGAAAATGACTTTGTTAGAGGAAAAGATGAGAGAAATATTTCAGACAATAAATATAGTATACTCCAATTTAAAAATGCATATATTTGCATATGGTGGGGCTCAGAAAAGAGTATCTTAAAATGAAGGCCTCCACAGCAGCCTCAGAGCAGTTTTTTTCTGACCTTTTCCTGTTCCCCTGTCTCTCAGTCCTGTTCTCCCTGGAGGATAGCCATAAAAACTAGAATCCCTCTTCCCCAAGGCAGGTCACAGAAACCAGAGCCCCCTTTCTCCAAAGCCAGTCATAAAACCTCATAATATATTATTCTAATTTTCCCTTGCCTTTGTGTGTAAAAACTGGCCATAAAGAAATTATCTGACACACCTTGTTTGACTGTAGATCATGAGACCCCAATTCTAGAGAGGGCTCTTCCTCACACCAAGGAAGGAATGCATGCTCAGAAGAATCTAGACAGCCAATTTCCCCACTCAGCCCATTATCATTACATCTTGCCCTTTTTTGTCCAATCATGTTTCTACATGGCTATCCATAACCTAAACATAAACATGGACAATTTCTTCTGTATACTTGAGTCTTCTGAAAGCTCCCATGTATACATGTTAAATAAATTTGTATGCCTTTTCTTCTATAAATCTGCCTTTTGTAAGTTGATTTTTCAGAGAATCTTCCAAGAGCCTTTGGCCCCTACACATATATGTAAATACACATAAGTTTTTAATATTATAGAAAATGTCTAAAAAGACTGATACCAAACACTTAAGATTGGTTACCTCAGGGGAGTAGGATTGGGAGGTAAGGGGTGATTGAAGTAGATTTTATGTATTACCTTATATGTATTTGTACTGCTTAAAATTTTTAGTTATCTCAAATGAGTTTCATAATGTATCTTTTGCAGAATCTTCAATTAGCCTTAAACAATGCAGCTTTTTGGAAATACCCATTTAGAGACATTAAGAATAATATGAGTTGAAAATTAAAGAATCATTGCATTCTTTTTCTTAATTCAAAAGGGGCAATAAAATTAATTTAAAAAGTTAATGTTATTTATATAAAATTTTAGTTGTAGTATTTGTAGTTATGCTCTTTTCAGAGTAAACGATTTTGACATTTCATTATCGCAGATGTATTAAAGTTGGAAATTATGTTTTTAAATTAAGGGAAATGGTCTACAGTCCCATCAGTGTTATTGTAAGATTAAAATTAATTACAAAGAATTTTTGTATCAGGCCAAACTGGACAGGTAATCAGTCATAAACTAATGTTATTAGCTTGATTCATGTTATCAAACTGTATTTCTGATAACACCAGACAAAGCAGTGGTGGGAGAGAGACATACTACATATCAAAATTATAAAAACCAAGTTCTTTTGTTTGCATTAGTTTAAATATTTACAGGTCACATTTATGGCAGAGAGTTTAGAATTGAATAATTTAAGCAAAAAGCTCACATTTGCCTAAATTTGTGGAAGCAAATATACCATAAAATAATGTTTCCTACTTAGAAGTTTGTAGAGTGCCTTTTATGTAAAAATTCTGAAACTTTTAAAGGACTGGATTTGACAGTTCAAATTGAATTAATGAACATTTTATTTTAAAGATAGAATTAAAATGCACTGTTCAGTTCATATAGGTAATTTGAGGTGCACAGGGAATGATGCAACTTTCCCAACAACTCGAATCAGATGAAATGCAATGGTTAATTTTCAGTAAAAACTTATCGAGAGGTCAGTCTCATATAGGTAGAGGTTTGTTTTATTTCAGAAGACGATGGCTACTTTTTTTTTTTTTTGAAAAAAGTGACATTTTTTATATACAAAAGAAAAAAGTACTACATCTGTAAACTGAGAAAGCATAACAAAATGGACACCCACAATTCAATCATCCAATTCAGAAATAGGCCAAAGTCAATACAACTGTACTGATGACTTCTTTGCTTCTATTATAATCCTGCTGTATTTTGTGTTAATCACCTGTGCTAGGCAACCTCTAAGATGGTCCTAAATGACCCTTCCTTTCCAGTATTGATACCCTTATATAATCTCTTTCCCTACAGAGTGAAGTAGACTTGTTAGAAATGACTCACTTCTAACAAACACAATGAAAAAAAAGTAGTGAATGCCACTGCTGATATTAGGTTATAAAATAACTATAGCTTTCATCTCGCTCTTCCTCTCTCTCTCCTTCTCACTTTCACTCCCTTTTTCTCTTGCCTGCTCTAAGGAAAACCAGTTGCCATGATGTGAGTTCGAAGTTGTCCTATAAAAGGCCCACAAGGCAAGGGACTGAGGGAGCCCTCTAGCCAACACACAGGAGAAATGAGGCCCTCAGTCAAAACAGCTCTGAGAGAATAACACTGGGCCAAGAACCACATGGGTAACTTTGCAGTGGATCATACCCAGGGCTTGTCTTAGATAAGACCACAGCCAACACCCTCACTGCAACCTCATGAGAGATCTTGAGCCAGGGGTACTCAGTTAAACCAACCCTGAATTCCTGACCCAGAGGAATTGTGAGATAATAAATGTGTGTTGTTCTAAGCTACTACATTCTGCAGTAATTTGTTCATCAGCAGTACATAGCCAATACATTATCCTTGCCTTTTATAAAGTTTTGTTAAAGGATGCACAACGTATTAATTTCTGTTATATTAGAACTTTAAACTGTCACTCAATTCTTTTGTTTTTATTTTTAATTTTTGTGGGTACATAGTAGATGTATATATTTATGTGGTACACGAGGGAGTTTTATACAGTCATGTAATGTGTAATAATCACATCAGCGTAAATGGGATATCCATCATCTCAAGTTTGTATCCTTTCCTTGTGTTATAAACAATCCAATTATATTATTTTAGTTATTTTTAAGTGCATGATAAATTGTTGACTGTACTCTGTTGTGCTATCAAATACTAGATCTTATTCATGCTGTCTAACTATATTTTTGTACTCATAACCATCCCTGCCTACCCGCCTCCCCCATTACCTTCCCCAGTTTCTGGTAAGCATCATTCTACTCTCTGTCTCCGTAAGTTTAATTGTTTTGAATTTTAGGTCCCACAAATAAGTGAGAACATGCAAAGTTTATCTTTCTGTGCCTGGCTTATTTCACTTAACATAATGACCTCCAGTTCCATCCACGCTGTTGCAAATGATGGGATCTCATTCGTTAAGACTGAATAGTACTCCATTGTGTACATGTGCCACATTTTATTCATTCATTCATTTGTTAATGGAGACTTAGGTTGCTTCTTAATCTTGGCTCTTATGAATAGTGTTGCAATAATAAACATAGGAGTGGTTATTCTGCTTAAACTCTTCTCCATAGTGGTTATATTAATTTACATTCCTACCAACAGTATATAAAGGTTCCTTTTTCTCCACCTTGTCATCTTTATTCATTGTCGACTGTCTTTTGGATAAAAGCCATTTTAACTAGGGTGAGATGATATCTCATTGTAGTTTTGATTTGCATTTCTCTGATGCTCGATGATGCTGATCACATTTTCATACACCTGTTTGTCAATAGCTTTGGCTATTCTGGGTCTATTGTGGTCCCATATACATTTTAGGATTATTTTTTCTATGTTTTAAGAATGCATTGGTATTTTGATGGGGATTGCATTGAATCTATAAATTGTTTGCGGTAGTATGGACATTTTAACAGTGTTGATTCTTCTAATCCATGGAATATCTTTCCCCTTTTTTGGTGTTCTCTTTGTTTTTGTTCATCAGTATTTTATAGTTTTCAATATAGAAAGCTTTCACTTTTTTGGTTAAGTTTATTTCTAGGTATTTTATTTATAGCATTGTAAATATAGCTATCTTAATTTCTGCTTCAGATTGTTCACTGTTGGCATATAGAAGTACTACTGATTTTTATGTTAATTTTTGTATCCTGCAACATTACTGAATTTGTTTAACAGTTCTAATAGTATTTTTTTAATGGAGTCTTCAGGGTTTTTTTTAAATATAAGATCATATCTGCAAAAAAAGATAATTTGACTTCTTTCTAATTTGCATGCTCTTTCTTTCTCTTGTCGGAATCCTCTAGTTAGGACTTCTTTAATTCTTTATCTTGCAAATTTTTTGCTTGCCTAAGCTTTTATTAATTTAAAATGTATTGAAACATGTCTTTATTATTTTGTATTTGTCTACTTTTCCCTGTAGTTTTATCAAATTTTTCTTTCTATTCTTGAGGCCATTAAATTGGGTGCATACAAGTTTATAGTATGCTAACTAAGCCTCTTAGACAGCATTGCGTAGTGGTTAAGTTCAAGGACCCTAGAGTCAGATTGCTTTCTGGATTGAATCCAGTCTTCTCTCCTTGTTAACTGTGTGACTGAGCAAATTGCTTAAGCTTCCTTCATCCATTGCCTTGCTTGAAAAGATAGAAAGGTAAATAGAAACAATACCTACCTAATAAAACTGAAATGAGAATGAAATGAGTTAATACTTACAAGACTGCTTGTATGCCTACAACAATGGTTGGCATGCATTGAACATTATATAAGCTGTTTCTAAATAAAAGCTCTTTATTCTTAATAATACTTTTGCTTACAGGTTATTTTGATTGATATTGCTATAGCTATCCTGTTTTTTAAATAAAATATTTTTCTAGTTAATCTTTTTCTACTATACTTGCAAACTATCTTAGGTTTTTTATGTGTACCACTTAAATTCAATTTCAACCTGAAATTCCTTTGTAAATACTAGGGTGGAAAGATATAATACCTATCCTCACCAATCATAAAAGTCACAGCCAATATTCCTATAACAAAAGACAGGTTAATGAGAGAAAATCATAATAACTTTATTTAATCGCAAGAGGCTTCAGAAATGAAGACCCAAAGACCCGAGGAAACTATCTCTTTTTATACTTAGGTTCCATGAAAAATGAACAGCCACGTAGAAATGTAACTGGATAAGTGTTTCACCTAATATAAAAGGATATAATCTAATGGTAACTGAAGGGGGAAACTCACAAGTCCTATCTGTTCTGATTCTTAAGCTCTCTGTGTAGCATTTCTTCCAAGTATTGTACGGTACTCCTCTGAAATGAGAATCAAGGGAGAAATGAGAAGTGTGAGTGACCCTTCTGGGTTTTATGGTTTGTGTGTGGGGAGAAGAGTTCTAGTTTCTATGACTCACTTTGAAGAAAAGGAACTCTGGTTTCTATGAATTGCTTAGGTGAATGAAGATTGGCTGGAGATAGGAGAGTGGGAGAAGGTCAGAGAGACCTTCCTTCTGAGGTCCTTCCAAAGCCTTTCTGTTTAGTGTGCTTAGCACACCAACACACCTTACTTTGGGTTATTGTGTTCTGAGCATTCTATATTTCAACTGAAAATAATTAAATTATTGTGGTTAAAAATACGTTTTGACTTATTTGCAACATTTTGTTTTGTGTTGCTTTTCTTTTGATATTTCTTTCTCATTTCTTTATTTTGGATTGATAGAGATGTTACATTTGTCTGATTCTTGGTTCATTTTTTTCTTTAACTGACTTTTGGTTATTACCCTTGAAATTCTCATAACTAAGAAACTAAATTAAATTACTGCTATCTTCATTTCAAAAATATGACTCACCAGTTTAACTCAACCCTCTTCTAAGTTGCGTGCTATCGTTGTAAAGTAATTTATACCCTAAATTAGAAATTATTGCTATTACTTTATACAGACAATATTTGCTTAAATTTAGTTAAGTGTTGTCCAATTTTCTCACCATTCTTTCCTGACCCTTGACTTTCTGGAATTGCTTATCTTCCTCCTTAAGTATACACATTTCTTTTTTTTTTTTAATTATACTTTAAGTTCTAGGGTACATGTGCACAACGTGCAGGTTTGTTACATATGTATACTTGTACCATGTTGGTGTGCTGCACCCATCAACTCATCAGCACCCATCAACTCATCATTTACATCAGGTATAACTCCCAATGCAATCCCTCCCCCCTACCCCCTCCCCATAATAGGCCCTAGTGTGTGATGTTCCCCTGTCCGAGTCCAAGTGATCTCATTGTTCAGTTCCCACCTATGAGTGAGAACATGCAGTCTTTGGTTTTTCTGTTCTTGTGATAGTTTGCTGAGAAAGATGGTTTCCAGCTGCATCCATGTCCCTACAAAGGACACAAACTCATCCT
>NW_012111364.1:4141940-4194986 GCF_000951035.1 Colobus angolensis palliatus
GGTGATATCCCCTTTATCATTTTTTATTGCATCTATTTGATTCTTCTCTCTTTTCTTCTTTATTAGTCTTGCTAGAGGTCTATCAATTTTGTTGATCTTTTCAAAAAACCAACTCCTGGGTTCATTGATTTTTTGGAGGTTTTTTTGTGTCTCTATCTCCTTCAGTTCTGCTCTGATCTTAGTAAGTATACACATTTTGAAGCTCCTTTAGTTAAAGTTTATTGATGATAATAATTTTGTTTTATCTTAAATCTTACTATTAATCCTTATATTTGAAAATAGTTTTGCTGGATACCTAATTCTAGGTCAATGATTCTTTATTCCTATACATCCAAGTGATTATTCCATTGTCTACAGTTGAAAATTTCTGTTATCAGTGTAATCATTGTTACTACCTTTTATTGTAGCTATTTTTTCCTTTCTGGTTTCATTTTCTGTAGTTTGACTTCCAGGTATCTGGATATCAATTATTTACATGCTCTATAATTATTGTGTTTCCTGTATCTGTGAATTCATGCCATACCTATTCACAGGCTTGTTACAAAGATGAAATTAGTTAATGTCCAGTGCCATGGCACATCATAAATACTATGTATGTGTTTACCATTATTATTGAATAATCGTTACTTTTGTCTTAATCTCCTTTAATATTGCCCCACCACCCCCATTATTTGTATTCTTTCCTCTAGAATGCTCCTTAGAAATATAAAACATTTGTTCATTCCAATCTTCATGTCAATTCACTAAGTGCTCCTATTTTCTAAATCCTTGTCTCTGTGCTGCTGGGCAATTTCTTCAGACACTATCTTTCTAAGTTGTGTCTAATCTGCTGTTTAACCTATCTGTGCTGGTGGTTAGCCATTTGAATGCACATGCCCACTTTCTACCTGACACTGTCCCCTGCATATTGATCTCTATAGAGTGCCTCTTCTACACTCTCTAATGGGGACAATACAAAAGGAGTCAGCAGCAGCAAATCTAGGGTCAGGGGAGAAAGGTGTCAGGGTGTTTAGTCCCTTCTTTCTCCCTTTGTTAGCAGAACACTTGCATTTTAATAGAGTTAGCATTTTATTTGTGAAGCTCGGATTTATTCTTTGATATATGAAAGAAACAAAGGATATTTTACTTTAACCAAGTTGAAATAGAATTCTGAAGAATCAAGACCCATTCCTAAATAAATAAATAAATTTTGTTTCTTCTAAATATTGCCATGCTCATCATCACTGAGTATTCTATGTGAAATTGCTTCAAAAGTGTTAAAGATTAATAAATGAATTCTTTTCTACTCTAAGAGAGGCTGAGCAATTCTCTTTAGATGTAGCACATCTGGTAACAGAATGCGTATTGTTGGTTGAAGATGTGGAATCTGATTACAAAAAGGAAAAAAGTTTATAGATTGACAGAATGTGATCAAAAGCTTTTGGAAAAGGAAAAAATACAGAAAACAGTGAATTTTTGAGTGAATGTGTTAATTTCCCTTACTCACATAGAGTTAGATAATAATCACAAAAAAGCATTGCAACTTAATATGGTTTGAATCTATGTCCCCACCCAAATCTCATACTGAAATGTAATCCCCAGTGCTGAAAGTGGGGCCTGGTGGGAGGTGATTACACCATGGTGGCGGCTTCTAATGGTTTAGCACCATCACCCTAGTGCTGTTCTTATAATAGAGATCTGGTTGTTTAAAAGTGTATAGCACCTCCCTGCTTTCTGTTTTCCTCCTGCTCTGGCCATGCGAAGTGCCGGCTCTCCCTTGCCTTTCATTGTGACTGAAAGTTTATTGAGGCCTTCCCAGAAGGTGCTATGCTTCCTGTACAGCCTGTGGAACTGGGAGCCAATTAAACCTCTTTTTTAAATAAATTATGCAGTCTCAGGTATAGCAGTAGCAATGTGAAAACAGATGAATACACTACTTTTCCATACAGTTTAATTGTTTACTTACATGTAATTACTATAACATTAATATGTATCTAAGTATGGTTGAAAGAGCAGAGAGGTTGGCTTTATAGACAGAAAGGGGTGGAGGAAAGCAGAAACAGAACAAAAAGTCATTGGTCATTTCAAATCTATTTTCCTTATAAAGGTTCAATAGAGGGACTTTCTTATATCACAGCTAAAACTGGCTTGTTTATGGATTTGGCTATTATCTCTCACTCTCCTGATTTCTTGAAAGGTCAGATGAACAACTTGGTTTTGGCTTGGTGGAACTTCAGCATAAGAGACTAGTGTAGAAGCTCAGTCCAAACCAAATGGCCTTCTGTAATTTTATTTTATTCTATTTTATTTATTTACTTTTTTAGAGATAGGATCTCCTTCTGTTGCCCAGACTAAAATGCAGTGGTGTTATCATAGCTCATTGCAACCTCGAACTCCTGGGCTTAAGCAATCCTCTTGCCTCAGTTTCCTGATAAGCTGGGACCACAGATAAAAGCCACAATGCCTGGCTAATTTTTTATTTTTTGTAGAGACGAGGCCTCCCTGTGTTGCCTAGGTCTTGAACTCTTGGGCTCAAGCAGTCCCCCCAGCTCAGCTTCCCAAAGTGCTAGGGTTACAGGTGTGAGCCACTGCACACAATCTACCGTCCATAAATTTTGCTTAAAACTTCCTCCCTTTTTGTCACACTCTCACTGAGAGTATGATTGAAACTTAAATCATCAATGCTGCTCTCAGTCACCATCATTTTGGGTTTTGGTCTCTGCATGTCTTGGGAAAAGCTGTCCACAACATGAAGTCATCAACTTCTTATCCTGGTTTGCAGGTTGAATGTCTATAGTTATTGTTAAATTCTCTGTATAACTCACACATCAAACATGAGATTGGTCCTTGAAATTTACATCAGGTTGTCCAACTTCAATTTACAGGGATTCAGTAACAGAGCAGTTCTTGTAGGGTTGAAGCCAGATATTGGAGGAAATATAGTCAGATATTGGATGTAGTTAGATATTGGAGGAAAATAGAATTCAGGATCCAGTCTACTCCACAGGTAGATAACAAAAACTCAAAAACAATAAACAAGGCTACAGTCTAATAACAGGTACACTATAGTTTTTCTTCATCAATATACTTTTTCTCTTAACAGTGTCTCCCCCACTTACACCAAAGATACAGTCAGACTAATTTTGTTTGCAAAATAAGTCTAGTCTCATGAAAATTGGCCTAATTATTTAAGTGCACCAAGAACAGTAATTGAAAACATAGCCCTTTTTGTCCAAGTTTGCTTTGCTAAACTTTTGATAAGCAATATCAGGTTGGACTTCTAAAGACCTCTTGAGGCTAGAAAGCCAAACCAATGCATACTTGAGACTTTTCCTGCAGTACCTATAGACTCATTTTATGTGCATTCTGAAATATGGCATCCCAGTCCAAGGCTTGGAAATACAGTCAATATTACCAATTATATTTTCTTATAAAGAAAGCATATTTTTATTGAATTTATGAACATATATTGCCATAAAAGAATACTCATGAATAGTTTCTGGATTTTGGAGGGATTAGATAGGAAAAAGTAAATATTTCGATTTTTGATCACAAAGGCATACCTTAGCAAATTGCTGTAAGCTGTAGATAGCTTTTTAAAAAGTTTCTTTAAATCTGAAAAACAAAATGTTAACCAGCAATACTTCAAATTTTAAAAGCCATAAAAAAATGCATATCTTTCCTCATAATAATTTTTTCATGTTTTCAAACTGAAACATATTTAGCTTCTCTATATCACATAAAAGCAAGATGCCAAAAAATGTATACTTTAAACTTAGATTCAGCAATTAATATTTCAGTTTAATTTAGAAATGACTTGGGTATTTCTTTTTTTTTTTTTTTTTTGAGGCGGAGTCTCGCTCGGTCGCCCGGACTGGAGTGCAGTTTGACTTGGGTATTTCATGAATATGTATTACATATATCAGCATAACGTTAAGAGTTCAAGTTATTGAAAAAGATATGACAACTTCATTTATAAGTTTTTTCCCATTTATATTAACCTAATTTACTTGTTCTTAACAATTATGCTTGAATTGCTTCTTCAACAAAACTAGCCATTGAAGAAGTTTGGAAAATGCTATGCAAAATATGTTGTTTTGGTAGATCGATTTTGGGGCCTACCTCATTTTATCATACTTTGCAGAACTTTACAAATACTGTGTTTTTTACAAATTGAAGGTTTGTGGTAACCCTGAATCACATCTATCAGCAACAGTTTTTCCAACAGCATATGCTTCATGTTTCTGTGTCACATTTTGGTAATTCTTGCAATATTTCAAACAATTATATTTGTTATGTTGATCTGCAATCAGTGATCTTTGATGTTACTATTATAGTTCTTTTGGAGTTCCACAAACTGCACTAATATAAGATGGCAAATTTAATCCATAAATGTTGTCAGTTCGACCTCCTGCAACAACAGGCAGTTCCCTCATCTCCTCCTTTTCTCAGGCCTCCCTCTTCCCTAAGACACAGTAATATTGAAATTAGGCCAATTCATAACCCTACGATGGCCTCTAATGTTCAATGAAAGAAAGAGTTGCACATATCTTACCTTAAATCAAAAGCCAGAAATGATTAAGCTTAGTAAGAAAGCCACATTAGTAAGAAAGCCACGTTGAAAGCTGGGATAGGCCAAAAGCTAGACTTGTGCCAAAAATACTAGACTTTAGCTTAACTTGTGCCAAACAGTTAAGCTGTGAATGCACAGGACGTTTTTAAAGAAAATTAAAAGTACCACTCCAGTAAACACATACATAAAAAGAAAATTACATAACCTTATTTACTGATGTGAAGGAAGTTTTAGTAGTCTAGATAGAAGATGAAATCTGCTACAACATTCCCTTAAGCCAAAGCTTAATCCAGAGCAATAACCTAACTTTCATTCTGTGAAGGCTGAGAGAGGTGAGGAAGCTGAAAATGAGATGTTTCAAGATAGCAGGGTTGGTTCATGATGTTGAAGAAAAGAAGCTGTTTCCGTAGCGTAAAAGTACAAGGTTAAGCAGCAAGCCCTGATATAGAAGCTGTATCTAGTTATCTAGAAGATCTAGTTAAGTTCGTTCATGAAGGTGGCTACACTAAACAAGATATTTTCAATGTCGATTAAACAGTCTTTTATGAAAAATAGATGCCATCTAGGACTTTCATAGCTAGAGAGAATTCAGTGCCTGGCTTCATAGCTTCAGAGGATAGGCTTACTCTCTTAGGAGCTAATGCAGCTGATGACTTTAAGTTGAAGCCAATGCTCCTTATCCTTTCTTAAAATTCTAGGGCTCTTAAGAATTGTGCTAAATCCACTCAAGATAACTAGAATTAGAAGTGGAACCTGAAGATGTGACTAACTTGCAGCAATTTCATGATAAAACTTAAAAAATCCAAAGGAGTTGGCCGGGCACAAGTGGCTCACGCCTGTAATCCCAACACTTTGGGAGGCCAAGGCGGGTGGATCATGAGGTCAGGAGTCTGAGACCAGCCTGACCAACATGGTGAAACCTCGCCTCTACTAAAAATACAAAAATTAGCTGGGCGTGGTGGTGCATGCCTGTAATCCCAGCTATTGAGAGGCTGAAGCAGGAGAATCGCTTGAACCTGGGATGTGGAGGTTTGGGGGTTGCAGTGAGCTGAGACTGTGTCACTGCACTCCAGCCTGGGTGACAGAGTGAGAGTCTATCTCAAAAAAAAAAAAAAGACAGTTGCTTTTTCAGGAGGAACAAAGAAAGTGGCTTCTTGAGAGGGAATCTGCTCCTGGTAAAGATGGTGTAAACATTGTTGAAATAACAAAGATATAGAATATTATAACACCTTCATTAATAAAGCAGAATCAGAGTTTGAGAGACTTCAATTTGGGAAGAAGTTCTGCTATAGGTAAAATGCTGTCAAACAGAAGCATATGCTATAGAGAATTATTGCATGAAATGGTCAATCGAAGTGGCAAACTTCATTGTTGCCTTATTTAAACAGCCACACCAATCTTGGTTATTGAACTGAACTTGTGTTTGCTGCCTGGCACCAGAAAGCCAAATGATTCCAAGGTTTGCAGCTAGAGAAAGATGGGCATTTATTGCAGGGTGCCAAGCAAGAAGGACAGGCAGCTAATGCTTAAGAAGAACTCTCTGATGGCTTACAAGCAAGAGTTTATTAGGCAGGTGTACATTTCAGGAGAGCAGAAGTAATAGGAAAAATCATAATTCAATACGTGAAGGTTATACATTGGTTTGTTCCCAAAAAGTAGGATATTTTGAAGCAGGGGCTTACAGATTATAGAAAGATTCAGAAGATTCAGAGATACAGAGATTCTTTGGTTTGCAATTGATGAAGGAAGCAAGGCTTTGTTCAAAAACATAGAAATGTTAAGATTTGGCCTTAACATAGCTTAGTTAAGATAAGGGAAACTGTTAATCATTATAGAGTGCCAAACCAGAGTCAGGCCATGAGAACAAGCCATAATTTACTGGGTCAGAGCAACCAGGTTAGTAAGAATAATGGCTTGAAGGTATGACTCTCTAGGTTCCTTAAGAAGAAACTCAGAACGAAGAATGGCAGCCAGAGTTCAATCCTCAGTTCTCTCTTATCTGAGGTTTAGGTGACAGCAGTCAGCATTTTCCATCTGGTGAACATCCTGGTTTCTGAAAAATAAGAGTGAATGTATCTTTTAGTTTCTCTAGAGAACCAAAACACTCTGAGACTTTGACTTGCTTGGGTGACTTGTTTAAGCTACTTACTTTGTATTTAAATAATAGCTCTTCCCAAAAGCTATAAACAAATTTTAAACTAAATAGCTTGTTTAAGCTATTAATATCTTTTTCCTTATTGGGTGCTTTAATTCTCAAGGCTAGCTGGAATTTCCTTTGAAAGAATTCAAGAATTTTCCTTTATATTCATGCTTGGGGTTGGTGGGGGGCTGGCAAACCCCTAAGCGGGGTCTCTGCTCTCACCTTCAGCTACTACCACCCTGATCAGTCAACATCCATCAACATCAAGCCAAGACCCTCTAACAGCAAAATGATTGACTCTCTGAAGGCTCAGGTGATAGCTAACACTTTTTAGCAATAAAGTTATTTTTAAATTAAGGAATGTACATTGTATTTCTAGAAATAATGATATTGCATAATAGACTATACTATTGTGTAAATATAACTAATATACACTGTGTAACCAAAAAATTGTGGAACTCATGTTATTGTGATATTTGCTTTATTTCTATAGCATAGAACTGAGTTCACAATGTCTCTGAGGTATGCTTGTACTTTGAACTAAAGGAACTTGAAAAATAGTAAAATGCAGGGTGGGGTTTCTGAATTTCTCTCATCAGCCAAAAGACAAATCCTCCAAAAGAAACTCTACTGCCATTAATTCTCTCCCCAGGGAATTCCAGTAACCGGGGAAGATTAACTTTATCACGGGAGAGGAGACTTCAGCACGCTCAGAAAGACCTTGTCAGAAACCATTCTTTTAAGAATCTATTCAGTCTTTTCAAAAATTATTTACTCTAAGAATTTCTTTCATCCTTGACTGTATCACCCAATAGATTCTCCTTGCCTGCTGCCTAGACAGAGCCAATTAATTGAGACAGGGGAATTGCAATAAATAGCTCAATTCACACAGAGCCAGCTGTATGGGAGACTGGAGTTTTATTGTTACTCAGATCAGTCTCTCTGAGAGATTAGAAGTTTTAAGAATAATTTGGTGGGTAGGGGGCCAGTGAGTTGGGAGTGCTGACTGGTTGGCTTGGGGATGAAATCATAGGGAGTCAAATCTGTCCTCCTGTGCTGAGTCGGTTCCTGGCTGGGGGGCACAGGACTGGTTGGCAGGTCCAGGTGGGGCCTTCTTGTCGGAATTGCAAAAATCTGAAGAGACATCTCAAAAGGCCAATCTTAGGTTCTGTAATAGTGACGTTATCTTCAAGAGTAATTGGGGAAGTTGAAAATCTTATGACCTCTAGAATAATGGCTGGAAATTATTTAGAATTAAAGCCCCTCTCATCGTAACTTGGTGGCCTTTCATTAGTTTTACAAGAAGAGTTTTGGTTTTCAAAAGGGCTATTATTTCAACCGTAAACTGAATTACTTCTAAAGTTAGTTTGGCCCATCCCAAGGAATGAGGAAAGACAGCCAACATATGAGACTTGAGACAAATTAGAGTCGAGCATGTCATATTTCTCTCACTGTCATAATTTCCTCAGGTATAGTTTTTGCAACAGGTATAATGACTGTTAAATCCATTACAGATGAGGAGTTAAGGAATATGTTTCCCTTTCTTGAATGAACTACTTGATTGTTGCCGTAAGCAATTCTTATCTAGGTTGCTCACTGTAATCTCTGCCCTTTGGCTTTGTAAATTTCTCCAAACTGGTATAAAGAGAGTAGACTGGTTTGGGAAGTGTGATTTCAGGGGACAAGCTGGGGGTCCCTCTGTTCCATATAATCTTTGGTATAATCTTTGACCTTTGTTTTAACCCCATCACTGTCCGTTATATTCATTCCATTTGTAATAACCATGTAAAAAGTTTCCTAAATTTGCATTTCTAAAGATAAAGATCTTATATAGAACAAAGTAGAAAATTTACATCTCAAAGGCACATAACTTAAATTTCCTGCCTAAATGCCATTATTTGCCTAGACAAAGAAAAGTATAGGTAGGAAGCACAGTTAAAATGCTCAAAGGTGAGATTTGCTTAGACCAATGCTCTCCCCCATTGTAAGAATTTCTGATCATTTTCCTTTATAGATATAATTTTTTTTTGCAAAAGTTTCAAAATAGCTAAATGTTAAAAAGTTATATTTTTGAGCCTAATTTAGTTCTTAGGTAGTCTCTTTAATTTGGTTTAGTTAGCAGTGGTGCATCATACGGGTCTGCAGCAACTTGATTCTTGCCGCCTTAGAGAAAAGAATTCTACCCAGGTGCATAAGGTAGAGTGAGAAATGGCAAATTTTAGAGCAGGAGTGAAAATTTATTAAAAAGTTTCAGAGCAGGAACAAAAAGAAGTAAAGTATACTTGGAAGAGGGTCAAGTGGGCAACTTGAGCCATCCAAGTGCCTTGTCCAGTCTTTGACTTGGGGTTTTATACCTTGTCATGTTTTTGTGGTTTGTTTTTCTTTTCCCATGGTTCTTCCTTGGAGTGGGCTGTTTGCATGTGAAGTGGCCTGCCAGCACTTGGGAGGGGACATAGGTGCAGTGGCCTGCCAGGACTTAGGAGAGGACGCATGTGCAGTAGCTTGCCAGCACTTGAGAGGGGACACATGTACAGTGTGTTTACTGAGGTTGTGTGCATGTTCATTTAAGAAGTCTTTTTCCCTTACAAGTCAAGTGTTGAGAAAGGTGTGGAGGTAATTAGAGGAATGGAGGAAAATTTGTATTTGAGGTTCCAGGTCCTCCTGGAGTAATACGCAGAAAACACATGCTTAAACAGACAGGACAATTCTTTTGCTGCAGGAGGAAGTGGGAGAAAGCAAGAAGAATACTCATGGAAAGTCTCCATATGCTCACAAAAACAACAGCCCTTGGATTCGAGAGGGCAATGTTGATTTGCCCTCTTGACATATAGAAGGAAATTCTGAAGGACTTGGGGCTTGGGATAAGGGCTCGCAAATGGCAAAGGAATAATTCTTCCTCCTCCCAAAGGGGTGCTGGCTCAAAAAAAATCAAGTAGGTGGGGTCCTTAAATCGCCACAGACTGAGATCCTATGAAGGCAGACAAATTTCATCAAAAGCCAAAAAAACTTGGCCCTGAAGAATAACAGGAACAAAAAGTATATGGTGAATCATAAGGAGCTGGCAGAGCCAGGGTTCCAATTAATATCTTTCCTGGCAACGAGCCAAAAGACATCCTCAGGAGAGCCTGTTTCTTTGCTGCTGCAAAAACACAGCAAGAGCCACACCATGAATAACAGTGTGTGTTTCAGGCAGAGAAGGAAGTCATTAGGCATGCAAAGTGAAAGCACAGAATAGGCAGACTTGTCCCTAAGGTGAATAGTCTTGTGGGTTTTCAAAGCCATTTCAGAATACACACAGAGAAAACAGGAGAATAGGCAGTGGCAGATTTTTTGGAAACAGTTTATTTTAGTTGATAAATCAGAGAAAACCCCAGACATTGCACAGTGTTAGACTTTAGCCCTGCCATTCTCATGAGCCTCCTGTCGAGCAGGGCCATGAGTGTCTCAGGTCTACACATTGCAGACTCCAAGTTTCTTTCCACTCCTATGAGCCACCATCAGGGTGAGCTGAGAGATCAGCTGGGGGAAGTAGAGCCACTGTGGCTGACAAATCATCCTGAGGGTTGGTTAATAAGCAGGAGAGCAAAAGGGGAGAAGGAAACCTCATATGAAGATTGAATAACTCCAGCCAAAGAAGGCAAGGCAGAGAGATATCTTACAACTAGGTAATGTATCTGAGTCACAGCACCAAAGTATGTTAGCAGCAGCAAATTCATATGAGTGTGTAGCAACTGGATTCTTGCCTCCGTGAAGGAAAGAATTCAACTGAGGAGCCTGAGGTAGAGGGAGAAACCAAGACAAGTTTTGGAGCAGGAATGAAAGTTTACTAAAAAGTTTTAGAGCAGGAGCAAAAGGAAATAAAATACCCTTGGAAGAGGGCCAAGCAGTCAACTTGAGTGGTCCAAGTGCCTTGTCCAACACTTGACTTGGGGTTTTATACACTGGCATGGTTCCAGGGTTTATTTCTTTCTTGATTCTTCTTTGAGGCGGGCTGTCCATATGCACAGTGGCCTGCCAGCACTTGGGAGGGGCAGTATGCAGTGTTTCCTGAAATTGCGCATATGCTCATTTGAGGTGGTTTTCCTTTACCAGTTGAAGGTTCCTAGAGGAAGGTCATGTGCCAGTTATACTCTACCATTTTGCCTCTTAGTGTGGATGCTTGAGCCCACTAGCCCAACTCCTAAGATCTTATCAGGAAGCTGCTTATCAACAGCTTCAGGTGTTTTCTATTGAGACTGCCTTTTTTTCCTGGCACCAGGTGCGACCAATTATTATTTTAGAGATACAGTTGGACAAACTGTCTGATCACCTGATGGCCCCCTGACATTTCTGTCAGGGAAAGGCCTCTCTTGCCTGCACATGTCTGCCTAGCTACCTACTCTAACCGTTTCTGTTTTAAGAAACAGAATCTTCTGCTTTTAAAACAGAATTCTAAATTCTAGATTCAGTAATCTGGAACTTAGATACTAGACTACTCAGTTTATTTATGGTGGGCTCCATTAATGAATAGGGCAAATAAGCATTTTCTATGCCTGGACTCCACATGGATAACTCTGAAAAGGAAGCAAACCTTCTTTACAGGAGGACCAAAATTACTTTTTATTTAGCTTTCTTTATGCCTTTAGGGAGGAATAGTAACTAGGCTAAAGGCTGGCAGATTCAATTTTTTAAATCAATTAGTCTCTTAAGCTTTTTAATTGCCTTTTGTAAACAAGTATTTTAAAAGATGCAATAAAAATTTTACTGAAATCTTTCTAGAGGCTTCCACACATCAATAGGAATCCTTGGGTAAGCCTAATTTGGTACTTCTCATTTTTAAATGCCCTTTTTAAAGTACAGTACTGTTCATCTGGGAGGTTCTATATAATGGCCAATGTAATTCTCAATTATCTTAAAGATTTTGCCTTTTAAAAAAAGCATCTGCAGTTACCAGTGCCTAATATTTATACATATAAAAAGCAGGCACAGCTGGAAAGTGGAGTGGTCAGCTCTTTAGGAATTAAGGATCTTGTTTTTATTCTGGCCCTTGGGTCAGTCAGAGCAGAGATAAAAGCCTAAGATGAAAACACCAGAGCATTGTGTATTCTACTACTTTCACAGAGTACCTTGTTGCACAAAGTTTTCTTGAAGCTGATGGGTGACCTACATCAACTAACTCATTTTTGTGACCATGGGAGTCTTATTTTTGGTGGTGACTGCTCCAATACCTCTTAAGTGCCTATTCCATGCCTGTTACTGGTAATTAGTCAGGCATGAGCATGGCAGGAGAGAGCTCCACCCCTACCCCCACCAGGAATGTCAGGCAATCATCAGGTGATGGTTCAGCAGCTATCATACTAGCTCTCTAAAAATAATTGGCAGCCAGTGCCAGGGAGAAGCAACTTCCTGATGGTTGACAGTTTTCAAACTGAAGTGATAATTAATTGCAGGCAACAGGGAGAAACAATTTCCCAAACAGATAAAAACACTTGACATTGGTAATCAGCTTCCAATAAAATCTCAGGAATTGGTCAAGTGAGCTCAGGCATGCACACTGAGGGACAAAATAGCAGAGTATGACTTCCTGGGGCCATTCCACAAGAAAAGGGAAGAAAACCCAGGTGGGCATGCATATAACTTCCTAAACACACGGTACATGCTCACCTCCCAAGCATAAGGAGGGCACTGCACATGTGGGCAGCTCACCTTTCAGGAAGAATGAATGGAAAAGGATGCAAGAGGTCAGAAGTGGACCCTCACATAAAAGTCCTAGGATCGAGGTTAAACGGGGCACTTTTAACATCGCCTTCACACTGCCCAGTTGGGTCTCTTCCAAATGTACTTTCCTTTCTTTCCTGCTCTAAAACTTTTTAATAAACTTCCACTCCTGCTCTGAAACTTGCCTCACTCTTTTTCTGCCTTATGCCCCTTCAGTTGAATTCTTTCTTCTGACGAGGCAAGAATTGAGGTTGCTCCAGACCTGCACAAGTTTGCTGCCACTAACATGCCCACCAGTCAAGTTTGTGTCTTTGGCTCTGAGATTGCTTTGACCAACGTGGCTAATAATTATTCTCTACCTAAGTACGCAAGAAAAAAAGAACAAATTTCTGAAAACTTTCAAAAGCCAAAGTTCACACTTCCTGCGGTAATTGCCATTTACTGCTAGTTTCTGTCTTAGTCAAACACCTGAGCCCTCCCTACAGAACCCAATCCTGTTTCTGTTGTGACTTTCACTCTTGTCAGTGACTTGTCAACCATAAACCCCAACGTTGGTACTCTTTTACAGCACAATCTAACCCTGGATTAAAAAGCCAAAAAGATCTGGGTAGGGGGGACACTCAATGCGAACAGAGTGAGTCTGACCCAAAATGAAGTTGCAACATGTAGCGCTCCATAAGGAAGAAAGGGGATCCGTGAAGGGGTCAATGGTGCCTCTCCTGTGTTCCTCAGTAAGTCTCATAAATTTTCAGCAGTGCTTTGGGTCTCTTTCTGGGCACTGGATACTGTCAAAAGACAAAATTACAACAAGCTTAGTTTAAATATCCTAATTGGCTTTTATTTGCAATTTTAGAATCAGACAACACATTATTCAATAAAATAAAATGAATATCCTGATGAGCTGAGCAATTATTTGGCTTTAAAGACAGAAAAGTGCTAAAGATAGCAGAAACAGAACAAAAAGACAATTGGTGTTTTGAAGTTGCTTTCCTTGTAAAGGTTACTTCCTTTTGCTGGCTGAAACTGACCAGTTTGGAGATTCTGCTATGAAGGAAATACAAATATTTTACCCCAAAATAGATTTCTTTGACATATTTTGAGATGGCTGTTCAGAGAGACAGCAAACTGAAATAACTCTGAAGGGCTATCTTTTGTATGAGAGATTTGCATCTGTAGAATATCTACATTAGTGAATCCAGGTTTTCTCTGAGCCCTCTCCTTGTCTGGATCCAGGAAAAATTAACTGAGAGTTCAACACCTTTAAAGGTTTTTAAAAGCATTTACTATCTATTCTCTCTGAGGGCTGCTATCCTCAGAGGGTAAGTTTCATTTACACAACAAGACTATCCTTGCTAGCCAGGCCTCCTCTTCTCCCCCTCTCATAACCTGCTTTATCATCTGTATTAGTCAGTTTTCATGCAGATGTTAAAGACATATCTGAGACTGGGAAGAAAAAGATTATAAATCATCTTACAGTTCCACATGGCTGGGGAGGCCCCACAATAATGGCAGAAGGCAAGGAGGAGCAAGTCACATCTTACATGGATGGCAGCAGGCAAAGAGAAAGAGAGCTTGTGCAGGAAAGCTCCCATTTTTAAAACCATCAGATCTCGTGAGATTTATCCACTATCACGAGAATAGCATGGGAAAGACCCACCCTTATAATTCAATTATCTCCCACCAAGTCCTTCCCACAACACATGGGAATAATGGAAGCTACATGACGAGATTTGGGTGGGGACACAGAGCCAAGCTGTATCACCACCTGAACCTGTTTCCCAGCAATCCAAGCCCTTATTCTTTCTGTAACCTCAGGATGATATGAAAATGTCTTTACACCATTCCAGGGTAGGGTAATTACATTGTAGTTCTCCCTTGTATGATTGGTAACAAATCTGTATGCTTCCTCTTCAATTTGTCTTTTGTAAATTGATTTTTCAGTGAAACTTCAGAGGGTGAAGGGAAAGTTTTCCTCTGGCCCCTGCAGCTATAATCTCTCTCCTGATTTCTTGAAAGATCAGATAAACAACTTAGTTTTGGCTTGGTGGCTTGGAACTTCGGCATAAGTAACTTCATTTTGGTTTGGCCTGTTGGGCATAGTGTAGAAGCCCAGTTCAAATAATAGCTTTCTATAAATTTTACTTAACAATCATTTTGATGAGAAATGACAAATAACTAGGTCAATTTGTCCAACTGCAGGGCCCAAGGGGAACCCTTGTAGCCACTCAACAGGTTCACTTTGCCCAGTGCCCAGATAGAGCTGATTTATCAAGACAGGGGAACTGCAATGGAGAAAGAGTAATTCATGCAGAGCTGGCTGTGTGGGAGACCAGAGCTTTATTATTACTCAAATTGGTCTCCCCAAGCACTAGGAAATCAGAGTTTTTAACGATAATTTGGTGGGTAGGGGCTCAGGAAGTGGGGCATGCCAACTGGTCGGGTTGGAGATAGAATTATAGGGGTTAAAGTGAGTTTTCCTTGCTGTCTTCTGTCCCTGGGTGGGATCGTTGAACTAGATTGACCTTCTGGGTGGTGTCAGGTGATCCATCAAGTTGCAGGGCCTGCAAAATATCTCAGGCGCTGATCCTAGGGTTTACAATAGTGATGTTATTCCTAGGGGTAATTTGGGGATGTTCAGGCTGTTGCAGCTGGAGGCTGCGTGATCCCTAAACCTTACTTCCTAATCCTGGAGCTAATTTGTTAGTCCGACAAAGGTAGACTGGTCCTTAGACAAGAAGGTGTTTTTTTTTTTTTTTAAAAAGAAAGGGCTATTTTGGTTTCAGAGTTAAACTATAATCTAAATTCATTTCCAAGGTTAGTTCAGCCTATGCCCAGGAACAAACAAGGACAGCTTAAAGGTTTGAAGCAAGATGGAGTTGGTTAGGTCTGATCTCTTTCATTGTCATTATTTCCTCAGTTATAATTTTTGTAAAGTTATAATTTTTGTAAAGATGATTTCACCCTTGGCCCTCTGAAATTTTGCTGAAAAACCAACTTGCAAAGAGCAGATTAATAAAAAAAGGCATATAAATTTGTGTAATATGTATGCATAGGAGGCTTCAAAATGAAGACCTTAGCCCCAGTGTGGTACAGATGCTTATGCATCATCTTGAGGTTGCAGAAAGAATGTGGTTCAGAACCTGGCCCAAAACAGGTTATGCTGGTAAATCAGGTCTTAGTGGCAAGACAGATTCTGGGAGGGAGGGAAGAAGATGCTTAGCTAGTAAAGGTGGTGGTGTTATATAGATGAGGCTTCACAGGCAGCAGCCCTTGGAGAGAATACATGGTAAAAGTCTTTTTTCAGACTTTTGAATGTGTCAGACTGTCAGTTAATCTTTCTTAGTTAATCTGGATAAGAGAAGGGCTGGCTGCATTAATGTAAATTCTCTTGCAAATGTCAATTTCCCCCACAGAAGACAGCTCTGAAGGGCCACTTAAAAATATGCCAAATTAATATCTTTTGGGGTAAAATATTTTTATTTCCTTCACACTCCAAAATCCACTGTACCCAGCTCCCCATTCTCGAGCTTTCCTTCTGACCTCACTGTGCTTTTAAATAAATGACCAGAAATAAAATTATAATAAATGCTGATGTGACAATTGTTTACCTTAATAATCATGTTTCTAGTTGTTAGGTTGAAGGTGTCTTAAATTATCGTCAATATTTCATCACACGTAAAACATAGTTCAGCTATTAAATTATAGAACATTTAAATTGGGAAAGAAAAAAATCCAGTTAAGATCTGGACTCTAACAATCCAAAAGGCTAAAATGTTTTAGTACCTGTGTTTTGGAGTTGGTAAATTAAGCTTGTCTTAGAAGTTTTAAATTTAAGGACAAACTTTAAATTCAGGGTATTGTTGGCTACAGCACCAATGTATTTCTTTTGAAAAGACAATGAATGAAGCTTTGCTTCTTTGGGGGCCATGGCCTTTGGCCCCCTGGAGGTTCACTGAAAATCACTGATATGAAGCAGATTGATTAAATAATGGGGGAGGTCAGAGAGGCCTTGAGGTTTCTTCAGTTCAACATGACAAAACATCATATTTTGGGGTATTCGTTTTGTAACCACCCAACAGGTTCTCCTTCCCGCTGCCTAGACACAGCTGATTTATCAAGACCAGAAAATTGCAATAGAGAACGAGTTTAATTCATTCAGAGCCAGCTGTACTGAAGACCAAATTAGTTTTATTATTACTCAAATTTAGGAGAGCAAAAATCACCTAGTGGCCATCAAGCAGACCATCCAAACTCAAAACTCCTTATGTGAAAAATTTAGAAGTAATTAGACTTCCCTATTATCTAAAGCCAGAAGCTGGTACCAGGCTTCTTTCGCAATAATTTATAAGTAACCAGAATTTCTTTTCATCTCTGGAATGCATGTATGTTGAGACTCATAATGTAACCTTTACTGACATTAGGGTTACAGGATTCTTTCAGTGCTGCTTTTGCCAGCTGGAAATCTCTGTGGCCATTGTGACCTCTGCCTGGGGCCTCGCTTGGACGCACCAGGCTCACTCTGCCCACTCAGCCTAGTAGGCTGCACTTGGTTTGTGCCCCGCCCCAGATCCCACACCCATCATGGGATCCACGCTGAGCTGGCAGCTGGAACGGTCATGCCACAACCAGCTTCTACCTTGGGCACCAGCATCTGGATGAGGGGAACGCAGTGGCAACTGAAATCTCAAAGATGCCAGCAACTGCACAGCTCTGAGGAATGCTACAGATCTTGCCCAGGGACTCCCAAGGTCCAAGACCCCAAGAAGTGTTACAGCTCTCTCTCATTCCTGAAGCTCAGCAAACAAGGGCATGTCACAGCACATTCAGTCCCACTGCTCACAGCTCAGTAAAGGGGGACATGTCACAGCTCATTTGGATTTGCCACTGCAGGTTGGAGAATGAGGGCATGTGACTCTCAGCAGTTTTTTCACTCCTGCTGCTCAGCAAGCAGGAGTGTATATTACAGCTCTTTCGCACCCACTGTTAGTGGATTCTGGGTTCTTGTTCCATGACTAAGAGGAATGAAGTACGTGGACACTGGAGAGTGAGCAAGGCAGAGGATTTTATTGAGTGACAGAAAAGCTCTCTATATGAGAGGGAACCAGAAGTGGGTAGCCTTCTGAGAGGGGAACCAAAAGTGGGTAAACACCTGTGAGGCTGAGTCCAAGGTTTTTATGAAGGAGTGCATGCCGATTGGTTCATGGGTGAGCCTGGAAGAAGCAGTATTCAATTGGCTAAAAGGCATCAAGGAAGTCCTCACTCTGGTTATGGATTCCACCCGGAACTGGAAGCTCAGTTCTCAGGCTTTAGACTGTCCTTGGCTCTATGGTCAGGTTTCACTGGGGACACGACACTGTCTGGCTAGGAATTTGACTGTTTTCTGTCACTCTCAATCCCCACTCTGAAGAAGTACATCTAACTGACATTATGTCAGGGATGGTGACAGGTCTAACTGCTTCATGTTGACAGGTGGTGTTGTTTTTTGGGAAAAAAGCAGTCAGATGTCTCTCAGAGGTCTACCTAAGGGTCCCCAGTAAAAAGAGCCATCATCCAAAGCTCCACTTCCATGACCATTTGGAGTTTGATGGTCTCTAGGTAAGAAGAAACAAATTTTAAAAGGAGGTTAACTATGCATGGATCAAATATGAGTATTAAAGAGGAACTAAAAGGAAAAAAATTGAATGCCAAAGGTAACAGAAATAAGTAAACAGAAACAGAAGTAAAATAGACTAATCATAGACTAATACAGAAACAGAAGTAAAATAGACTAATCATTCTGAAAACGATGTTTTGATCAGAGCTGTTTCCCTGGTGAAAGTAAGTCTTTAATGGTGGCAGAGAAGCTAAACTTTAGAAAAGAGATGGCTGTTTAGGGGAATAGATAATCCCATAGGCTTTCAGGATTAAGGGATCTTTGGCAAAGATGCCTTATGGTGAGGAATAGAATGAAGGCAAGAACAGCAACCATAGGTGAGACTATAAAGAGGCTATCTATAAAATGTTAGTGACACTTATGTTTTGTGATCTTTAGCTTGAGGTCTCCAATTTCTTCACACTGGTGCTTCAGGTGCTCCTCTGGGTCAACAGAGGACATTCTGTCACTTTCCAAGGTCTTTACTCAAGTATAATGAATCCAAGAGTCTATTCCAATGACTTTCACTGCTGAAGGAGCACAGAGAAGTACAGTGTGAGGTACCTCCCAATGTGGGCAGAGAGAGAGAGAAAGGGAAGGAAGTGCCTTGATCAGAACTTAGTCCCATGGGTTGAATAGAAGGGGCCCTAGTTCATGAGGTTGGGCTTCTGACAGTTTTTTTAGTTCCTGTTGGAAATGGGCCAAAGAAGTTACATGTTTAATCAAACCGGAGGTTTCTTGGTTTAGTAAGAAATGATTGATGAGAAAAAGCCATCTATATATCTTTTTGAAAGGGATTAAACCCAGCTTCAAAGGAACATTTCTGGAAAGAAAAGTAATCCAGGGGAGATGAGTGTCTTGAGAGACAGTTTTCTGAAGTGCCTTTTGATAATATCATTTGTCTTTTCTACCTTTCCTGAGGATTGTGCTCCAAGCACAATGAAGATGGTATTGTATGCCTAGTGCCGTTGAGACCCCCTGGCTTACAGCTACCTTGAACAAGGGACCATTATCACTCTGGAGGTACATAGGGAGCCCAAAGTGGTGAATTATCTCATTAATTAGTACTATCACTGCATAGGCTTTCTCTGTTCGATATAAAAATGCTTCTACCCAGTTAATGAAGGTATCTACCCATACCAGTAAGTACTGGATGTCCCTTATCTTTGGCATATGGGTGAAATTCATCTGCCAGTCTTCTCCTGGGTAGCCTCCCATTCTTTGTTTTTCAGGGGTGAGATGCTGTCAATTGAGATTATTTTTAAGGCAAATCTTATAAACATTAATGACCTATTTCACTATTTTTGGCAGATTTTTACCTGAGAAAAACCTCTAGGCCAATTGATATGTTTTATCCTTACCTAGGTAGAAGGTTTGTGAATGATTTTAAGAACTTTCCATTGTCTGGAAGCTGAAGATGAAGTTTGCCATCTTCTGACTGTAGTTATCCTGAGGACTGAAAGTTGTATCCCCAAGAGGTGGCCCATTCTATTTCCACAGGATAATATTGATGTTTTGTTTCTCTTGTGGAGCCCTCCCAGATCAGAGGGACCTCAAGTGGATCATAAATCTGGGGCCCTCTCACTGCCAATTTAGCTGCTTTGTCTGCCAATTATTTCCTCAGATATTTCATCCCATGTTGGTGGCCTTTAAAATGTGTTACTGGCACTTCCCATGGGAGGAAAACTGAGAAAAATAGTCTGTTAATTTTCTGATAGTATTTAATGGAAGACCCATTTGCTGTGAGGAAATCTATCTCTTTCCAGATAGTGGCATGGGCATGGAGGACTAGGAAAACATGCTTAGATTCAGCATAAATGTTAAGTGCTTTCCCTTTGCTTAATTCAAAGTGCTCTTGGGAGGGCAATTAGCTCAGCTAGTTGAGTACTTGCACCCGAGTTCTCAGTAGTGTCACTCAGGCTGACTATTGCATACCCTGCTTTATGGATCCCTTGTTCTACAAAAGAACTTCTGTTCATAAAGAGAATCCAGTCTGAGTTCTCTAAGGGGGTTTCTTTGAGGTTCTCCTTGGCCACATAGGTTTGCACTACTGTTTGCAGTCATGTTCAAGCTCCCCAGATTCCTTTGGGAGGAAGGTGGCTGGGTTGGGGATGGACAGGTTCTTAACTGGACTGCAGTTCCCTCTAATAGCAGAGCTTGATATTTGAGGAGGCAGTTGTCCAAGACAGCAGTCCTGCCACATTATGTGGGGTTATAAATGGTTAAGTTATTCCCCATGGTTAACTTAGTAGCCTTTGGTATCAGCAAAGCTACTGCTGCAACTGCCCAGAGGTAGGCTGGCCATCCTTTAGCTACCAAACCCAGCTCCTTGTTTAGGTAGCCTATGGGCTGCTGGGCTGGACCTCAGACCCAGGTTAGAACTCCCAGGACCATTTCCTTTCTTTGTGATACATAAAGATTAAAAGTCTTTGCTATGGGAAGACTAAGGACAGATGCCTCAAGCAAGCCTCAAGCTTGTTTCAATTGGTCAAAGACTCTTTTAGTCTCTTGTTCCCAAATTAGAGAGTGAGTCTTAGCTGCCTGGGTCTCCCTTATTAGGTGATATAAGGGATGAGCTATTTCACCATAGCCAGGTATATATAATCTGCAGAGTCCTGTAATGTCCAAGAATCCCTTCAGTTGCTTGAGGGTTTTGAGGAGTGGAAGGAGATGGGCTTAATTTTTTATTCTGTTACTGCCCTGGTCCCCTCTAACAAGACTAGACCTATGTACTTCACTGAAGTCGGAGGGAGCTGAGCCTTAGATTTTGAGACCTTATATCCTCTGTTAGCCAGAAAATTAAGAGCCTTACTGTCCTCCTGAGAGATTTCCTCAGCTGGGGCACAAAGGAGAATGTGATCTACATATAGTAAAACTTCAACCTGAGATTAAGGAACTCGGAGATACTTTGACAACTCCTGCCCAAACAAGTGGGGGCTGTCTCTCAATCCCTGAGGTAACACTGCCCAGGTTAGTTGAGTGGTCTGGTTGAAGGGATCCTTGAATGCAAACTAATATTGGGAGTTGGGATGTAACAGTATACATAAAAAGATATCCTTTATGTCATAGACTGTGAACTATTAGTTCCCTTAGGTATTTGAGTAAGCAGAGAATAGGGTTTGGCAACCACCAAGTGAATTCAAACCACAGACTCATTAACGAGGCAGAGGTCCTGGACCAATCTCCATTCTCTGTTGGGTTAATGTACTTCCAATACTGGGGTATTACGAGGGTTGTTTCAGAGTTTGAGGAAGCCCTGCATCCTCAAGGTATTGATAGTGGCTTCTAACCCATTCCTAATTTCTGGTTTTAGGGATATTGTCTCTGATTAGGGAAGGAGGTAGGGTCCTTAAGGTGGATCCAGATCGGTGTGGCAGTTGTGGCTCTGCCAATTTTCCCTTGAGTTGCCCAAGTTTCTGATTTAATATTGGTCTCCACTAGGAGGAGACAAAGAGTCTGTCCTGGAGCCAGAAGGATGGTGGTTCCCATACGAGCTAAGATATCCATGCTCAGCAGAGGCGTTGGGCTTTCAGGCATGATTTAAAAAGGTTTGGGTAAATATGAGGTCTCCCAAACTACAGCTAAGAGGTGAGGAAAAATGTTGGGTTAAAGGCTTTAGCTGACTCCCAAGTTGGAGGCACCTCTGGTGTTTGGAATTGCCCTTTGCAACTTATAACCAAGCTAGGCCCTTGTGAAAAGGAATATAAGGTATTTTTTTCTCCAGAGTCTGAGGGTCAAAGGAATCCCAGTGATTTCAGGATGCACTCAAAAGGAATACAGGCTGAAGATGGTTTGTTACTCATTTGAAAGAGAAGGTAAAAGGCATCTCTTAGCTCCTTTCTCTCTTTCAGTGAAAACCCAGGGTATGTGCAGAAAAAAAAAGTGTCCTTTTCTTCCCCAAGTCTTAACAGCCTCTATAGGTGCCACCTTTCCTTCCCTGAGTCTTGGTAGCTTCTATAGGTGCCGTGCATGAATACAAATGCGACCTCCACCCATGAAGAGGGAATGCATAGTCAGTAGGGGTAGTCGCCCTTACCTATGCTGTACCCTAGCCTTTTGCTGTCGGTAACCTTTGGGTTCCCTAGACCTCATCAGTGCTATGGATGCGAGCAAGTTCTTCACCCATGAAATGGTAAGGCCTAGTTGGCAGCAATAGTCATGCTTACCTGCACTGCACTCTAGTCTTCTGCTGTTGGCTGCCTCTGGGTCCCTCAGATCTAATTTCCTTTCTAGGGCTCCAAACCAAAGCTTGGAAAATATACTGGAGTGATGTTAAAGTGAAGCTGTAAAACCAGATCCTCCTCAAACAAGGGACAGAAAGTGAGTCCCAGGAATTGGCCTAATAAGATGTCTCCCAAGAGGAAAAAAATAATCCCTCACGTAGAAAAGCTCTCTGTATTCACAGGACAATGTTGACTGCTAATGTGGTGGGAAAACATAAAAACCTTAAGTGCAGGGGAGGGAATGTGCCTGGGGGAAAGTAGAGTCTTGCCCTCTGCTAATGGGTTTCTTCAACAGGGGAAAGAAAACTCTCAATCATTACATCCTCCTTGCTTCTAAAAATAGACAGAAAACACATTGTTCTGAATTACACTCCTAATGACTAAGCCAAATGCACATTCTACCCACTTGTATTATCTCTGTGCTTTGCAACAACACCGTTAACATTGAATTAATATATAAAGAAGAGATAAAAGCCATGAAAGAAAGAAGGATAATGCCATAGGAAAGATTGGAGGTCCTAATGCCAACACCCTAATGGGATGTTGGGGACTGGAGTCAGTCCAGGGGTCTTTTGGGTAACATCAAAGTATAGCCTCAGCCAGGTAATTACCCCAGGAGTTCCTTCCAATTCCATGCAATGGCTAGACCTCCATGAAAGAAAACTGGATTGAAACAAAGCCAACGTTCCCAACATCAAAGGGTGATGGGCGATTGACAAAGTCCTCCCCAGCAAGCCTGTACTCTGAAGACATGCCATTCACTCTTAACTGGTTAACAGAGGCCCAATGCCTCTTATGTTTTTGGAAAAAAAAAAAATCTGAAGAAGCCTTGGAATGAAAGAGAAAGAGGTCCACTCTTATTCACTCTTCTGCCAGTACCAGATGAGCCCCCAGAAATGTTACAGGATGTTTTTCAGTGCTGCTTTGCCAACTAGAAATCTCTGCAGCTGCTGTGACCTCTGCCTGAAGCCTCACTGAGGCCCATTGGGCTCACTCCACCCACTCAGCCCAGGAGGCTGAGCTTGGGTCATGCAATGGCCCAGATCTCATGCCTGCTGTGGGGTCCATGTTCAGCCTGTGGCTGGACTGGGCAGGCTGTAACCAGCTTCTACCTTGGGCACTGGCATCTGGATGAGAGGAATGTGATGGTGCCCCAAAATTGGATATACCAATAGCCATAGAGCTTCAAGGGGTGTTACAGCTCTCGCCCAGGGAGTCCCGAGGTCTGAGTCCCCAAGAAGTGTTACAGCTTACTCTCGTTCCTATTGCCTGCAGCTCAGGGAATGCGGGCGTATCACAGCTCCTTTGGTCCTGCTGCTTGCAAGCTCATTTGGTCCCATTGCCCACAGCTCAGTGAATGGGTGCATATGGCACCCAGCAGTTTTTTCACTCCCATAGCTTGGTTAGTGGGAGTGCAATTAAGCACTATTACCTCTTTTCACACCTGCCGTTTGGTGGGTTCTAGGTTCTTTCCCCATGATGAAGAGGAATGAGGTATGCAGACAGTGGAGAGTGATTAAGGCTGAGAAGAATTTTACTGAGTGACAGGAAAGCTCTTGACATGAGAGGGACTGGAAGTGGGTACCCCTGTGTGTGAGAAGGGGCCCGAAAGCAGATAGTCACCTGTGAGGCTGAGTCTAGGCTTTTTACGGGCTTAGATTGGGGAGTGCATGCTGATTGGTGCATGGGAAGGCCTGGAAAAAGCACCATTCAATTGGCTAAAAGACATCGAGAAGGTTCTTACTCTGGTCACAGACTCAATGTGGAACTGGAAGCTCAGTTTTCAGGCATCAAGCTGTCTTTGGCTTGAAGGTCAGGGTTCAACAGGGACCTGTTCATCTGCCTCGGAATTTATCTGTCTCCTGTTACTATCATCGAGACATCAAAATGTCTACAAGTGTAATCATTTATTATGACCTACATGGCTGCTGATATGGTCTGAATTACCCTTAAGATTCCACTTTAAGGTCCATAAATACTGCTAAGTAAAAATCCATGTAGTACACTCATTCTTCTCTTGCTCAGATGCCCTGCTGCACTCTTCTGCAGTGTTCTTTCTTTCTTTCTTCTTCTTCTTCTTTTTCTTTTTTTCAATAAAACTTTCCTTTCCAAACCTATACCATTGTGGGTAAATTCTTTTTACTGTCCACAAGCCAGTCATTTTCCATTGCTGGGGCTCTGGTACATCACCCAACACAAATCAGTCTTCCAAAAAGTCAGGGATCAGGGTTTTTAAGGATAATTTGGTGGGTAGTGGGACGGAAAGTTGAGAGTGCTTCTTGGTCAGGTCATTGAAGAAATCATAGGGAGTCAATGCTGTCCTCTTGTGATAAGTCGATTCCTGGGTGGGGTTCACAAGACCAGATGAGACAGCTTATCAATCTGAGTGGTGCCAGCTGATCCATCTAATGCAGTGTCTGCAAAAGATATTAAGCACTCATCTTAGGTTTAACAATAGTGATGTTACCCCCAAGAGTAATTTGGAAAGGTTCAAAATCTTGCAGCCTTTAGCTGCATGACTCCTAAACCGTAACTTCTAATCTTGTAGCTAATTTGTTAGTCCTACAAAGGCAGTTTAGTCCCCAGGAAGGGAGGGGATTTGTTCTGAGAAAAAGCTGTTATTGTCATTTCAAAGTTTAACTATAAACTAAGTCCCTCCCTAAGTTAGTTCGGCCTGCACCCAGGAATGAAAAAGGACAGCTTGGAGGTTAAAAGCAAGATGAAGTCAGTTAGGTCAGACATCTTTCACTGTCAAAAGTTTCTGTTATAATTTTTGCAAAGGTGGTTTCAGTTTTTGAGCCTCAACACTTCAAACCAACAAAATTATGTATTTTCAATATGCAGAGAAAATGGCAAGTATGAATATTTCTAAAACTAAATGCAGTTTATTCTAATTTTAAGTGAATGGACTAGAGTATAACACGAAGAAAATGTGAAACAGCACTCTGTATTGCTTAAAGATACAAGGAACAATATAAACCATAGATCTGTCTAAAAAATGTATAACTGGACTCAGTAAACTAGATATCTGTTATCAATTATTAAGGATGCATGTAAAGGGAATTGTTCAACATACTTTCCTTCCTTCCACTGCCTTATAGTCTTAAAGGTTCTTTGTTCCTTCTGATTTATTGCCCTGTTTATGTATTTCAGCCCCAGAGTCATAGTTAAGGGGACAGCTAAAATTAAGGAACTAAGGAATAGTCTGTCAGTCTTTGCCCCGGGGTAGAAGGCTGCTATAAAGCAAATGAAAAATGAAGCCTCATTAAGAATAAATTGTAGGTTTTGAGTATGTTCCTTTATTCTCAAAATGGGTTTTCTTTTTTGAGAATAGCCTCTTTCCATTTGAATTGGCTTGTATTATAAGCTGATTGTGGCATTCTGTTTTCATCTGAGTCTGCCCAGATGTTCCCTTCATCTACAGGATAAATTTCTACTTCATATACAAAGCTCTGTATTTTGAAGCTCTATCTGATGAGTTAGGTTTCAAAGTCCTAGAAAAGTTTTCAGAAACTTATGACAGTTATTTTTGTTAAATCTATGCTGTGCTTTCAAATATGAACATAACTTTTGTTAAATTTTTGTTTTATTAAGCTTTGAAAACTTTTTGCATAAATTCATTGAATTTTACATTTAAAAGCAGCATCTTTGTATTAAAAATTGTAACCTTAATATTTAGCTTTAAAATGTGTTTTAATAGCTCTTTTTTACTTTTTATTTACACTGGTGATTAATAAGAAAGTTTTTAATATTTAGTTTCTTTATAAATGTATTTAATTGATAAATATAGAAGACCATATATAAGTATGAATTAAACATCACACGGTTTTGACTAACCTCTATTCACTCCAATAGGGATGGCATTATGTCCAAGAGGACAGAGGAGACACAGACCCAAAAAACAAAGACATAGGGTTTATTGAGGACTTACATATGGGGCAGTCAAGGAGTGGTGGGCCAGACAGGAAGACCACTGCTGTTTGTAGCATGCAGTTTACATAGCAATTTTCACTTAGCATCCTCTACCTAGCAACATCCATGTCTAGTTCAAAACAAAAGGCCTCTTGATTCCTTGCATATCCTACAGTCCACAAAATGGACCAGGGGTTCAGATGTCCTTCATAGAGAGAGTAAACCTCTAGATTGGCCGCTCCCGGGTTCCTTGGCTCAGAATTCTGAACCAACACTCTTCTTAGACCATAGAGTATGCTTAAATTATTGCTGTCAGGTGAATCTGCTATACACACACAGAGTCAGAAATGATGAATACGCATTGATAATCATACATAGAAAGCAAGAGGAAAAAAATGCAATCTTTCAGCATCATTAAATATAATTTTAATCCAAATTTTCTTTTAATAAGTTGAAACAAATTGATTTACTGTATAAAAGCATTCAAAAGAGAATAATATCAAAAGGGACAATTTGTCTAACACATATGATGTATTTCTGATTCATATTCATATTGGTCATAAGAAAAAACCAATTGTGTCAATGTCATTTAGTTTTCTATCTTCTGAATGTTCCTTGAAAGGCATCGTGTAAGAACTTATCAAATAGATAAACAGTAATTAGTCAAGAAACATACTCAGTTTAATACTAAATATGTCAGAAATTTGGAGTATAAGTCTAATTTCACAGATTAAGAAATGTTGGGTTGGTATGGTGGCTCATGCCTGTAATCCCAGCACTTTGTGAGGCCAAGGTGGGCAGATCACTTCAGGACCGGAGCTCAAGACCAGTCTGGCTAACACAGTGAAACCCTGTCTTTACCAAAAATATAAGAAATTAGCTAAGCATGGTGGTATACGCCTATAATCCCAGCTACTCTGGAGGCTGAGGTGGGAGAATCCCTTGAACCCGGCAGGCAGAGGTTACAGTCAGCTGAGATTGCACTGCTGCACTCCAGCCTGGGGGACAGAGCGAGACTCTGTCAGTTTTTTTTTTTTTTTCAAGTTAATGAACTAAATTTGAAAAAGTTGACTAGGCACAGTGGCTCATACCTGTAATGTAATCCCAGGACTTCGAGAGACTGAGGCAGGCTGCTTGCTTGAGCTCAGGAGTTCGAGACCACCCTGGCCATCATGGCAAAACCCCATCTCCACAAAAATATACAAAAATTAGCTGGGCGTGGTGGCATGTGCCTGTAATCCCAGCTACTCGGGAGGCTCCCAGCTACTTGGGAGGTGGAGTTTGCAGTGAGCTGTGAGACAAGATAGTGCCACTGCACTACAGCCTGGGCAGCAGAGTGAGAACCTATCTCGCTCTCTCAAAAAAAAGGAAAAAGGCATTTCTGGGTTCCTGTTTATCTGTTTATGATAGCTCAGAATGGTCTTTTAAGCTTTAAATAAACTTCTTAAATCATAAATTGACATTCATGAACTGTTCTAATAATTTAAAACATGGCTATATTGAGAAAACCAGGGATTCTTAAAATGAAGGAAATGACTAATAAAAGTAAGTGTAATCTATATTATATGTACTTTAAAATGTATGCATGGTAAATGTGTTATATATACACTAATATGCGATGAATGTAATAAAGATAAGATAAATTCAGAGTAACTTTTTACACATGTCACATAATTAATGTGATAAAAGCTCAGTATTTTTTTTTTCTTGAGATGGAGTCTGGCTCTGTCGCCGAGGCTGGAGTGCAGCGGCGCAATCTCAGCTCACTGCAAGCTCCGCCTCCTGGGTTCACACCATTCTCCTGCCTCAGCCTCCCGAGTAGCTGGGACTACAGGTGCCGCCACCACACCCAGCTAATTTTTTGTGTTTTTAGTAGAGACGGGGTTTCACTGTGTTAGCTAGGTTGGTTTTGATCTCCTGACCTCGTGATCCGCCTGCCTTGGCCCCCCAAAGTGCTGGGATTACAGGCGTGAGCCACCGCGCCTGGTCGATAGAAACTCAGTTTCTATGAATGTGCTCAGATTCAAAATTATTTAAAATTCGCCTCAATTTGGGGACCTTATAGCAGGATCCAATAGTGTTTCTAGTCACATATAAAAGATAATATATTTGACCCATCAAACTTATGGTATAAAATAGATATTAGCACACCAGTGATTATGGAATCTTTACTGCTATTCTACTATAACATTTTTATGATATTTTTCTATACAATTCACAGAAATATCAAAGTAACATAAAATTATGTTTAAAAAAAGTGCACCAATGCTAGGGGTGGGTAACAAATGTTATTAAATCTAGCACTAGAACTAGTTAGTGTTCAGATACCTAAATATTCACTAAATTGAGGTAACAACCAAAATTCTTTGTTAACAGCAATCCAAGAGGCACAACACAAACTCAACATCTGTTTTTTATTTCCAAAATTTTAGTGAACTTAATTCATTATATAGATGGTCCTCAACTTACGATGGTTCAGGTTCTCAAATTGATGATGCAAAAGCAATACACATTCAGTAGAAACTGTACTTTGAGTATCTACACAATTGCTTTTCACTTAAAGTACGGTATTCAGTAAAGTACAGGAGAAATTCAACACTTTATTACAAAATAGGCTTCATGTTAGATTATTTTACAAACATGCTGAGGACACTGACGTTAGCTTACAGTTGGGCAAAATAATCTAACCTTGCTTTCTATGTAGGTAGGTAGGTAGGCTAGGGTAGGCTAAGTTGTGATCTTGGGTAGGTTACTTATATTAAATGCATTTTCTATTTAGGATATTTTCAATTTATGGGTTTATTGCGACATAACCCCATTGTAAGTTGAGGAGCAGCTATATTTTAAAAGATATTAAATTTTAAGCCTGAACAACATGGTGAAATTGCATCTCTACAAAAAATACAAAAATTAGCCAGGCTTGATGGTGTGTGCTTACAGTCCCAGCTACTTAAGAGACTGAGGCAGGATCGCTTGAACCCAGGAGGCAGAGGTTTGAGTAAGCTGATATTGTGCCACTGCATTCCAGCCTGGAGGACACAGTGAGACCCTGTCTCAATAAATAAATAAACAAAAATAATGAAGATATTAAATTTTAATTTTCTATGAGACTTAGTGTGAAATATTTTCTGACTTCTGGAGCATATAGTAAAATCTAGTTACAAAGTATTCATTATAAATGTGTACAACCTTTATGTCAGTGTCTCTGAATTCTTTGGAATATACATAAGATAAAATCAAACCAATATTTTGCATACTTTTTGCAAATTCCTGGGTGGAGTAGTTGATGCTGTTGTTTTATATTTTCTGGTCAGTCCTTTATGTGCACGTGACATTAACCCAAGCATTGTACTACTTTATCTTTCCCTCTCCAACTAAACCAATAATACAATATTTGCAGGAAGCAGAAATTTTGCTGAATGATCATGCTGCACCTGGAAAATAATAAACCTTAATTTATGTATGCTCTTGAACACTTTTAGAGCCACCCATACCACTAACGGTTTCTAATTCACCATTTTACCTCACATTGACTTCAGCCTTCTACTTTTTTATTGCCTCCTCTTTTTTTTTTTTTTTTTTTTTTTTACTGCTTTCTCTGGCCTTTATCTTTTCTTTTGTTTGCAAGAGCAGAAGGGAAAAAACGTGCTCTCATTTTTGCCCTCTCTTTCTCTCCTGCAGAGTAGATGAGCTTTCTCTTTTATTGCCTCGGCTTCTGTAGAATAATACCTTCCACCTCAAATTGCTTAACAAGGTCTTTTCCTTAACAGTGGCAATACCTTCTTAGTAAGGGTTTGGTTGGAAACTGTTGAGATTAAATGTTCTCCCTACTGTGCATGTTATTAGTAATTACATGACATAGAGTTATTTATAAGTCTACTGTTTCATCTGAGGAAATAAATGATAAAATTATAGCACAGGTAGAAGAAAAACTAGGCCTTATTCACAAATGATGTGCAAACAGAAGACTGGGGCATTAGAAAATCATCTATTGTAGAAACATCAATGGGATCAAACCCAGGAAATTACAGAAGCCATTTCTCCTAGGTCTCAATATCTGAACATAGCTTGCATGTCCTAGAAGCTGGTAAGAGGCTGATGCCCAGACTCCTGTCATGGCAGGAAAGGCCATACAGGGGACCTGAGCAAGAACAAGAGAATAATGAAGACCATCCAGTAGCCCAAGCACCATGCTATAGTATATCATCCTCCAAATCATGTCCTGACAGCTAGAGTGTCTTCCTTCCTCTCCAGGTTTATTTCTTTTCTCCCAATGCTCTAGACTGAACAACTTTTGGTGTCTGGAAAACCACAGACCTATTTTCATTGACAAGTTCAGTAAAGACTCTAGTTTTATTTTCTCAGTGTTAACTTCCTGGCTTGTCCAGGTAGCTCAAGTATCTACATTTGTGGAGTCTTGTGCCTATTTTTAACTCTCTGTTGTTACACTATATTATAAACTTCTAGCCCCAGTAATTATGTCTTGTGTATAGGAGGTGATCAGAAAATGGTGGATCTATGAAAGAATCAACAGGACACTTTAGTTCCATTGAAAGAAGACTGACACAAGATTTTTTAAAAATAAAATTAACACCTATACTATGAAAACATGATTTTCTTGAGGGGATTATACTCTGTTTTAGAAAACACACTTTTGAAACTTATAAAAAACTTATAATTTTTATAGGAAAGGGTATATGTGGTTCCCATATTAATTTTTGCTGATTCAAGTGCTGTTATAAATTTTAAAAGGAGGCAAGACCCTCAGTCGTCCAGTTCAAATTGTCAAGTCATTAGTTTTCACCAGACTGAAGACTTGAATGAGAGTTTAGGACTTCTGTTATAAAGAGGCCCTGAGACAAAATTAAGTCACCTTACAAGAACGTTGTTCTCACTGTTACTTGCAGATATTCCTTAGAGAAGACAACTCCAAATTCCTTAGAGAAGTTAATTCCAGCAGTTTTGGGGTACAAAGTGCTAACTACCAATCAGAGGAAGCTAAACGTTGTTTCTAGTTTCTGAGTTAATCAGGAGTAGACAATTGCAAAGAGAATCTACAAAGATTTTCAAATGTACAACATGGAGTCAATATTTGAACAGAAAATATTTTGTATATTCACAATAGCAGATATAGAATTAAAATCGATATCCCAACCATATTTACTGATATGTGATCTTTTCTTTCCAATTATGTTGGCTAAGGCAAATGCATCATCACAACTTTTACATTTCCCTGTGGTTATCCACCAGTATTCTTCAGTGCTTTTCCAGTACTGTGAAGGAAAGAAGTGGCACACAGTGGATATACAGGAAGTAAACTCTCTTTAAATACCTTCTGGCTTTTCTACTGTGCACTGATGTGAGAACTGACCAAAGACAGTTATGTTCTTCTTTGTATTCCTTAGTAGCAAGTAATATCAACCAAGCAGTTCCACATTCCTTGTGATATCATATTCCATCTCACTTAAGCGCCAGTGATATTATAGAAGCCTATGCATCATTTTCTACCTGTAAGTAATTCCAATTTACCACAGGTGAAGGTCTTAATGACGCTACAACATCCCAGGGATTGATTCTATTTACCACTAGCAATGAGACTCTGTTGGCAGTTAGCTGATGAGTAATTCAATTCCATCATCTTATCCAAGGATTCACTTTTGGCATCACGTGTCTTAATTTTATTTCTCCCCACCCCAAGTACACCCTGAAACAAGGATTTGAGTGCAACTAGTGTACTGAAATGTGGTCTTTGGTTAGTGCTTATAGGGTAGTGGATAAATGAGCCAAAGAAGGAAAGAAAGTCAACTAAGAACTTGAGTGTTGTCTCACACACAGTGCTGGACTCACACCTCAAACTTACCTAAAATCTGAGGGAGCAATAGCATTTATGTATAAACTCCCATCAATCATGTTAGAGGGATATTTGAGGGAACTGAAAGGCAAATGTTATTTTCCTGGTATTTCAGTCTGTGTGGGTAGAGAGCAGCTAGAAAACTTCCTCTGACAAAGGAATGCACATGCTGACAATTAGAAGTAAGGCTAATATACTACAGTGACTCTGTGAACAAGATGGAGAAGCAGCCAATAAGAATACTTCTCGACTTATATAGTCCCAAAATATCAAGGTGAACGCAAGACTGATGTCAGCTGCTACAATGGAGAAATCACTGATCCATTGCTCAATTTCTAGACCTGATTCCTTTTTCATTCCCAATTGGAAGAGATCCTGGGTGCTACTGAGGAAAATCCCTGTAACACCACAACAGGTCTGATAAGTGTTTCCTTTCTGGTCCCCAAAGGTATCTGTAGGGGAAGAAAAATATTTTTTTTAGATTCTTAGTTAAAATGAATCCCTATGACAAAAGATAGATTAGCAAAAAAAAAAAAAAAAATGTTTATTAGCATCTATATTTCCTGGATGGCACCATGAAAGATAATGGAAGACACCTAGGTAAGGAGTAGTTCTCAGAGATGGCTTTGAATTCCAACTTATATAGCATCTTTGACAAAGAATAGTTAATTATTAGAGAAACGACAAGACAAAGGAAAAGGACCTTGAGTCTCTAACAGCTTGTGGGAAGGTAAATAAATAGCAGATAAAGGCTAGTTAATAAAGCTTGTCAGCATATATTCTTCTGGTATCATCTCCAGGGGTAAAGGTCTAAAATTGTCTTCAGCGGTTAACCTCTGTTCTCCCTGGTAGAAGGGGGTGCAGGATACCTTCTGTGTCTCTAAATCCATGTCCTGCTTTTAGGCAATTAGAGGGAGAGCAGAGAGCTTTCCTGCATCTGATTCTCCATTGTCTTCAGCCCAACAATTTTTCATTTTTTGGGGTGAAATATTCTGCTCTCCCACAGATGTGTGATATGGACTCAGATAATTACACACTGAGGGAAGGGAAATACTGAGAATTTTCAAAAACTGTTGGGCATTGGGTTGAACTGCAACTGATACTGAGGACCATTTTATGGCAGAGGAGGGACAACAAAGTGTATGACCATCAATTCTACTGGTCATACTGTATATCTGATAGCTCAAGAGCTGACAGGCTGCAAACATTTTGAAATGGCTTTGTAAGTGCCTGGTTTTAGCCTGGGGATGATACCCTGAATGGCTGGGGTTTGGGATGCTGTCCTTCAAGTTACTGCATATACTTTAAACCAAAGGCCATTGTATAGTGTTATTTTCTCAAAAGTTAAAATGTGTGAGACTGAGTCCAAGGTGTGGGAGTAGCGGTAGGTTCTGTCATCATAACTCCTACTGGCTCTCTTGAGGGAATGTGTGTTATTCTCCCACAATTTTAGCCTCTGCTGTATTAGAGTTACTAGTTTGGGGAGGTGTTTGGGATGGAGAGCTTCCCATCCCAAGATTTGGTTTTTAACCAAATCTTTTGCTGTGGTTGTTACCTGGATGTTTTAGATTCTTGATACCAGAAGACCACCAGGCAAAGAGTTATTATACTGGGAGGGGTAATTGGGCCTGATTATCATATAATAGATAGAAATAAGGTTACTTCTGCATAATGGGGGCAGGAAAGAATACGTCAGAAATCTAAACCATTCTGTTGGATGCGTTTTGCTGCTCCATCAGCCCTAGTGATAATAGTGAATGGACAATTGCATCAACCATTGCCTGTAGAGAGCAAGGTCAGTTAGGGCCTCAGAATTGAAAGTTTGCTCCTCCATGCAAGCCACAAAAATCAGTGGAAGCATTGGCCTATGTTGAAGAAACCTAGAATGGGTGATAGAAGAGGAAGATGATGAATATTTTCTTAGTTCTATTGAACATCTTGCTGTAACTTGTTTTTATTGTGATCAGTCATCACCCTAATGAGTCAGCAAAAGAAGTGGATTTCACATGGAACATGGGTGGACTATACCAGATGCTATTAGTGTCTCACCTACATACACTTGGAATGAACTATTTTTACTCCAAAGACCTGACTTTCGGCAACTGTATGTCTTTACTAGTGTTGAAGATGTGTATTAAAAACAAAATCTTCTGCCAACCCCAAATCTCTATTATAGAGGTAGTAAAGAAATAAAACAGTTATATTCTTGAATAAGTATTAAAACAGAATGTGATACTCATCATAGGCAATCTACAAATAGATTGCAAAGACAGGAAGCTCACCCTTTATATAGTCAACCAGATACAACCAATTTTATACATGTTTTTAAGATAAGCAATAACTAGTACTCAAGAGAACTTGACAGCACCATTTGTCACATACAGTCCCCAACTTTACCTGGTAATTGGTGTGATTGTCTATATGAGCTAATTGGCTTTTTTTTCTAGAGGAAAAGCAAACTTCTCATATCTGTACTACAGGGGAGGTAGTTTTACAACTTGGAGCAAGGGGCCCACTTAAGTTAGGCTCCCACTGTCCCAGAAACTGGGAGTTTGGAAGGTTGTCTCCGTTGATGGTTACATTTTAAAGAGGTGGCACCAGGTCCCTGAGTAAGATATTCCTAGGTCATGAGGTTCACAAAAGCCTGATTCAGTTTCTAAAAATATTTATATACATTTTGAAAATATGAAGTAAATACTTAAATTTGCTAAGTTTTCTAAGGTAAATGTTCTGACAAAGCAGGAGGGGCAGAAGACCTCTTTTTATATTTTTAACAGGTGGATTAAAATGTAAAATTTTTAATTCCTACTTGTCCTGACATCTGATTTTCCCTTGAAGTTGGAGCCCATTTTTCTTGTGTACATGGTAAGATAACAATGCCAATAAATTAACACACCTCTGATGCAGCTTGTTAGAAATGCAGAATTCCAGGTCCTGCCAAAGACATACTAAGTCATGATCTGCATTTTTAACAAGACTTTCAGGTATTTTGTATGCACATTGAAGTTTGGTAAAGCATGATAAACATGGAGATTATATATATATCATATAAATAATATAAACATAAATAGATATTTATATATAACATATTTGTATTTAAATAAATGTATATTACACATAAAATATATTTATATACTTTTGTATATGAATATATTTGTAAATTTGTATAAAGCCCTGAAAACTCATTTCTGTTTAAGGATTTACAGAGGAATTTCTCTCTAGTTTAATATGTGTAAATATATAAAATATGTGCATTACATATAATGGAAAAATCTACAGATGGTAGATTATATGCATCTATATGGTAATGTTAAAGTTGCATTATATATAAATACATTATATGTAATGCATATAATCTATAGATTATATGCATCTATATGGTAATGTTAAAATTGCATTCAGCTGATAATAGCAGAAAACCTAACAATTGTAGCTTAACAAATAGGAATAATTTTTCTGACATAACAATTTCAGAGGTTGAGAGTCTGGGTGTGATACTGTGGTTCTACGATATAATCAGTGGCCTGGGCTCTTAATCTTTCTGCTCTATCATCTAGGCATTCAGTTGCCTTTCTCAGTCTTGCTGACTCATGATCCTACCATAGTTGCTTATATTCAGGCTTACATCTGTTTCAGGCAGGAAGAAGGAGGACAAAGCAGTGCCTCTTTAGGAAAGCAAAAGTGTTCCAAGGAATCATCAACTTTTGTTTTACAAGAAAGAATTTGTAAACTAAAATCAACTCCAGAGTAATTAGGTTATATAGTTTGACACACTGTTACCACAAACAACACTGAGGTTTTGTTAGTAAGCAGCAAAAAAGAATAAATATTGAGTAGGCAACTAAAAGTATTTGCTACAAAAAATACACTTACATAGGTAGACACTATTTTTACTTAGCACAAAGTGATAATTTAATTACCCAAAATTGTAACTAGTAAGAGTAATTATTATTTTTATATAACTATACAATATGTAATTACATATAAAGTTAATGTAAATAATTAGATAATCTATAAATCACCATTTTATGCTACATAGGTATACATTTAAACTGTTTTAATAATAAACCACATATAATCAGTTATCACATTGATAAGGAAAGAATCAGCACTGTGATGCTGGATTGATGTACAGGATTTAAAAATACTGCAAAAACAGAAGTTCTAAATGTAATCAAAATTTAAAGAATCTTAATTTTAATTATTTTTCAGTATCCACTATTCTGGGATATGTTTTTTTTTAAATTAGGAAATGGGTTAGGGATATGGTATAACTAGCAAGAGATAAAACTACATATATAAAGTTCACTATTCTTGAGTATCAGAACTTGTTCAAAAAGCTACGGTGCAATAAAACTTCAGCTGAAAACTGAGGTTAAGCTATTTGTCAGAGAACATCTATTTCTAATTTCAAAGGCTATTAAAATCAATTGAGAAACTCTGTTTCACCATATCCTTTCATTCCACTTCATAGCACTCATATTGAATCCCACAGAACTTGGACAATCATGCCAAGCCAGTTACCGTGCAGCAACATATTAAACTCTGTTGGCTTATTACACAGTCATTAAGTAGATTAATTTTTTCTAAAGTAATTTTCATATTTCTGATTAAATTTTTCCATATTCTTTAAAAACTTGAGACACATCAGAGATGTGTGATAAAGTAAATTAAACCTAAGTTAAAACCTCATTTTAACTATTAATATTTTATACTTTATTTGAACACTTTTAATAAATTTGCTCCTGTGAGAGGGTACTTCTTTTGAGATATTCATTTTTGTTTTGTTTCCAGTGACATGCTTGATATCTTCTGCATGTCTCTACAGTTACCTGCTCTATCTTTCTCTACCTGGTTCTGTGTCCCAGGAGGCTGAACTCAGGAGAAATCCGTGATTTCTTTGCCCACAGGCTTTGGTTTCAGTCCATTGGACCAAACTCATAGATTGGAGGCAGGGAAGAGAATAATGTCAAGATATCCATTCATTCATATTTCTCCATGCTTCATCATGTCTTGTTGTCTGGCCTGCTATCAGGAAACCTCCTCTATATGGCTTCTTCTGTGTCTCATATTAGCTACCTCCCCTGGCCTCTTTAAATCTATGACTAGTATTGGTAGTCTTGTTATTTCCACAAGAGTGGTGCACGATCCCTTGATGCTTTTTCTAAATCATGCTTTTACCATTGTAAAGAGTCATTCTATAAATTCCCCTTCATGACCAAACTTGAGTACATATGTGTTTCTTACCAAGACTCTGACTGATTTAATTGTTACAGTTATATTTCTATTTTCTACTCCAACAACCTAGAGAAGTTATAAAAGTCAGAAAATTACCTTAGAATGTATAACTCTGTAATTACTATACTTAATTTCTTTGGATATGTACTTCTGCACTTGTAAATCCAAGATAGATTACTGAAATTCCTCCTTAACAGATACAATATCTTTTTTCTTATTTCTTCAAATCACTTTTGACATTTAACCACACTTCCATTGACAGCATACATATTAACAAGATTTTTAAAAAAATATAGGCTATATATTTTTTTCCTTTAAATCATTTTTAAATTAATTTACTAAATTTGTATAAAGTCCTGAAAACCCATTTCTCTTTAAGGATTTATAGAGGAATTTCTCTCTAGTTTAAATGTTTTGATTTCTAATTAAAAATAAAATAAGCATATAGTGTGGTAAATTTTTATACCATTTTATGAGTATAAGAAATAAAATTAAGTATTGTAGTCAACAGCCTGTTAATTTTTGTGGTTCAGTAATAAAAGCTTAGATGTAAGAAAAATATGTAGTAATTTACCTTGGGAAAAACCAACTTCATTAAAATAATTTAGGGTCATTAAAATATAAAGTAATTCATATTTTTTTTTTACTATGAATAAATAGCAAACCAGTTAAGACATTACTTGCAAAAACTTTAAAAACTATTAAAAAATGGATCAAAACATCCTCAGTAGTAGCTCAAACTTCAAAATTGCTATAGGAAGGGACCTAAAGCTGGCAGACTAGGACATCTGCCACTCACTTTTTTTCACAAACAACAAAAATCAAGAAGATCACTAGGATTCAACAGAGAAGTGACAGGAAACATCTGAGACACAGAAGAAAAGGGAAGCAAGGAAGCCAGCTCTGCCAGGATTGGCTGAGAGCTGAAAGGCTTCCCACTTCAGGGAAACAGAGTAAGTGAGAGATCTTCAGCAGTCCACATTGCCACCACGTACTCCTGCAACCGTAGTCATAGGGAAGCTCCTTTACCATTAGAGGCCCTGAGACTAGCATAGGGAGATGATGAAAGACTGCACAATGGCATTTATCCAGACAGAGAGCTCACTCCGGGTCCCACGCCACCTCAAAATCCTAAGCAACTACAACATGGTGCCATTTTGAGATCCCAGGTGCTACCACAGTGCATCTTGCCCTGGAGTCTAATAGTCCCTGCATCTTCCCATCCCTGAAGCCCCACTGGCATTCTCTCATGTTTACCTGAGTGGCTGCAGCAATGCACCACCAGTTGGACCTAGCAAAGGAACAGGGAACAGAGTCTTCAGCAGTTTAGCACACACAGTGTCCTGCACCCCAGGGAGTAGGCTGTATAGCACAGTGGGAGGCTGTCGCCAGAACAAAGGGATTCAAATTACATGCTTCTCAGAGACTGAAGCCTGCCTGATCTAGCAGAAGAAACAATTTCAGCACTGGAAGACAGTTTCAAAAAGTAAAGAGAAACCCCAAATCATAGAAAACATGTTTAATAAAATAACACCTGAAAAATTCCCAAGTCTAGCAAGAGATTTAGGCATCCACCTGTAGGAAGTTCAGTGATATCCAAATAGATACAAACAAAAAAAGGTTTTATCCATGGCATATTATAGTAAAAATGTCAAAAGTCAAAGAGAATTTTAAAAACAGCAAGGTTAAAGAATCCAGTCACATATAAAGAAACCCCGTCCAAATAACAGTGGATTTCTCAGCAGAAAACTTATAGACCAGACCAGGAGAGAATGGGATGATATTCAAAGTGCTAAAAGAAAAAAAAAAAAAAACTTTCAGCCAAAAATACTATACCCAGCAAAGTTATCCTTCATAAATGAAGGAAAAATAGTTTTTCCCAGACAAGCAGAAACTGAAGAAAATTTTCACTAGACCAACTCTACAAAAAATGTTGAAGAGAGTTCTACACCTGGAAGCAAAATCTACCTACAATGTGTACCATCATGAAGATACGTGAAAGTATAAAATTCACTAGTAGACCAAACACACAAATGAGGCAGAGAAAAGTCTCAAATGTTACCACTACAGAAAAACACCAAGTCACAGTGATAATAGAAGAGAATGAAAGGAACAAAGATATATAAAAGAACCAGAAAACAATGAACAAAATGGCTGAAATAAGTCCTCATATTCCAACAATAATCTTGAATATAAATGGATTTTTTCACTAAAAAGATATAAAATGGCTAAATGGCTAAAAAAATGTGATCTGGCTATTTGCTGCCTGTAAGAAACTCATTTCATTTGTAAAGACACAGAGACTGAAAGGGATGGAAAATGATGGTTTATGCAAATAGAAACCAAAAGCAAGTATGAGTAATTAGCATATCAAACAGCGTTTAAGTGAAAAACAGTAAATAAGAGACAAAGGATGTCATAATGTAATGATAAAAAATCAATTTAGCAGAAGAATATAACGATTCTAAATACATATGCATTCAACACCAGAACACGCAGATAATAAAGCAAACATTATTAAATATAAAGGGAGAAATAAGCTCCAATACAATAATTGTTGGGGACTTTGATATCCCACTTTTAGCATTAGATCACCTAGATAAAAAAAATTTAAGAAAAAAACCCATTGGATTTAAACAACACATTAGACAAAGTAGACCTATTAGATATCTATAGAACATTTTATCTTATAGCTTCAGAATATACATCCTTATCATCAGAACATAGCACATAGCACATTCTCCAGGATAGATCATATTCTAGGACAGAAAACAAGTCTCAACAAATTTTTAAAAATTAACCAAGTATCTTCTCAGACCACAATAGAATAAAACTAGAAATCAATAACAAGAGAAACTTTGGAAACTGTACAAATAAGTGGTCATTATATAACATTCTTATGGCTAGGTGTGTTGGGTCATGCTTATAATTCCAATGCTTTGGAAGGCTGAAGTGGAGGATCAGATGAGCCCAGGAGCTGGAGACCAGTGTAAAGAACACAGTGAGATCCCATCTCTACAAAGATATTAGCATAATTATTTGGCATAGTGGCACACACCTATAGTCTCAGCTACTCAGTAGGCTGAGGCAGGAGGATTGTTTGAGCCCACGAGTTTGAGGCTACAGTGAGCTGTGATTATACTACTACACCCCAGCATGGGTGACAGAATGAGATCCTGTCTCCAAAAATAAATAAATAAATAAATTAGTTAACTGTTCACCTCAAACTATTTCAAAACCTAAAGAGAAAGGAATTCATCCTGACTCATTCTATGAGACCATTACCCTGATACTAAACCAAACAAGGACACAACAAAAAAAAAAAAAAATGAAAACTACAGGCAAATATCCCTGACCAATATAAATACAAAAAATCTTCAACCAAATACTAGCAAACCAAATCTAGTATCCCATCAAAAAGTTAATACACCATGATCAAGTGAGATTTATTCCATAGATGCCAGGATGTTTCGACATATGCATATCAATAAACATGATATATCACATCAACAGAGTGAAGGACAAAATGCATATGATTATCCCAATAGATGAAGAAAAAGCATGTGATAAAATCCAGCATTTCTTCATGATAAAAATACTCAACCAACTGGGCACAGAGGTAATCCATGTCAATATAATAGAGCCCGTATAAGACAAACCCACAGCCAACACTATACCGAATTGGGAAAAGGTGAATGTCTTTCCTTTAGGAATGAAAACAAAACAAGGATGCTCACTTTCACCACTCCCACATAGTACTGTAAGTCCTAGCTAGAGAAATAAGGCAAGAGAAAAAAGCAAAAGGCATATAAAGTGGAAAAGAGAAAGTCAAATTGTCCCACTTTGGAGATGGCATAATCTTATACTTAGAAAAAACTATTCTATCAAAAAACTCTTGGATCTGATTTTTAAAATTCAGTAAATTTGCAGGATTCAAAAATCAACATATAAAATGAATAGTGTTTCTATAAAGTAATAATGAGATAGCTGAAAAAGAAATCAAGAGGGCAGTCCCATTTATAATGGCTACAAAAAATACCTAGGAATAAAACTAAGGAGGTGAAAGATCTAAAGGAAAACTGTAAAACACTGATGAAGGAAATTGATGGGGACACAAGTAAATGAAAAAATTCCCATGCTCATGGATTAAAGAATTCACGTTGTTAAAGTCACAATACAACCCAAAGCAATCTACACATTCAGTGTAATCTCTATCAAAATACAAAGATCATTTATCATAGAAATACAAAAAAATTAAAACTTGTATGAAATTGAAGAGCTCAAATAGCCAAAGCAATGCTGAGCAAAACAAACAAACAAACAAAAAACTACAACAAAAAAACAAAGTTGGATGGAGGCATCACACTACCCGAATGTAAAATATGTTACAAGGTTATAGTAGCCCAAATAGCATGATATTAGTATAAAAACAGGAACACAGACCAATGGAATAGAATAGAGAAATCCAGAAATAAATCCATATTTACAGGCAACTGCAAGAGCATATTTTTGAGAAATAATACTCTCTTCAATAAATGGTGCTAGGAAAAGTGGATATCTATAGGCAGAAAAATGAAAATAGACCTTTATCTTGGACCATACACAAAAAACAACTCAAAATGGACTAGAGACCTAAACAAGACTTGAAACTATAAAACTACTGAAGAAAACATAGGGGACATGCTACATGACATTGGTCTAGGCAAAAGTTTTATGGCTAAGATTTTAAAAGTACTGGAAACAAAAACACAAATAGTAAATTAAACTAAAATGCTTCTGCACAGCAAAGGAAATAATCAACAGAGTGAAGAGACAATCTGTTGAGTGGGAGAGAATATTTGCAAATTATTTATCTGACAAGTGGCAATAATTCCATTAAAAAGTGGGCAAAGGACATAGACATGTCTTAGAGGAAGATATACAAATTGTCTATAGGTATATGAAAAAAATACTCAACTTCACCAGTCACCAGAGAAATGCAAATCAAAACCACAGTGAGATATTGGCTTATCCCAGTTAAAATGGCTATTATTAAAGAGATTTTAGAAAGAACAGATGCTGGCAAGGATGCAGAAAAAGGAAACTCTTGTACACTGTTGGTGGAAATGTGAATGAGAACATCCATTATGTATGGAAAATAGTATGGAGATATCTCAAAAAAAAAAAAAAAAAAACCTAAAAGTAGAACTGCAATACAATACAGCAACCCTCTTCCTGGGTATTTATCCAATAAAAAAGGAAATCAGTATATAGAAGGGATACTTGCACGCTCATGTTTATTGCAGCACTCTTCACAATAGCCAAAACATGGAATCTCCCTAAGTTTCTTACCTAACAGATGAATGAATAAATAACATGTGCTATATATACACAATGGATTACTATTCAGCTGTTAAAAAAATAAAATCTTGTCATTTGTAGCAATGTGGATGGAGCAGGAGGTCATTTTGTTAAGTGAGATAAGCCAGGCACAGAAAGACAAATATTGCATGTTTTCACTCATGTGGGAGCCCAAAAAGCTTATCTCATTGAGGTAGAGTAGAATAATAGTTACCAGAGGCAGGGAAAGGTGTGTCAGGGTCGGGGTGGGGTAGAGACAAAGACAAGTTGGTTAATAGATACAAACATAGAGTTATACAGATTGAATAAATTATAATATCCCATATTAAAGTAAGGTGACTATAGCTAACATCAATGTATTTTATGTTTTAAAATAACTAGCAGAGAGGACTTGAAGTGTTCCCAACACATAGAAATGATAAATATTTAGGGTGATGGATACCCTACATGCCCTGATTTGATCATTACAGTTTCTATACATGTAACAATATCATATGTGCCCTTGAAAATATACACATATTATGAATTAATAAAAAAGTTTTAAAATTGCTACGCAATAGTCCCCTCTTGTCTGCAGGGAATGCATTCCAAGCCCTCCAGTGGGTACCTGAAACTGTGGATGGTAGCAAACTTTATATATACTGTTTTTTCCTATATTTATGTACCTATGATTAAATTTAATTTGTAAATTAGGCTCGGTAAGAGATTAACAACAATAATAAAATGGAACAATTATAACAATATGCCGTGATAAAAACTATGTGAGTGTGCCTTTTTTCTTTCTCTTTCTCTCTCAAAATGTCTTCCTGCACTGTACCATGGGTAACTGAAGTGTGGAAAGTGAAAATGTGGATAAGGGAGGACTACTGTATTTTAATACAATTTTAGTTATACAGGTTGAATATTCCTTATCCAAGATGCTGGGGACCAAAAGTGTTTCAACTATTGGAATATTTGCGTGTGCACAATGAGATATCTTGCGGTTGGGACCCAAGTCTAAACATTTACTTATGTTTCATTTATACCTTTTACACATGGCCTAAAGATCATTTTATACAATATTCTAAATAATATTGTGGATGAAACAGTTTGTGTATGTTGAACCATTAGAAAACAAAAATGTCACTATCTCAGCCACCCATGTGAACCATTTATAACTGTTTGGCATCACCATCATTCCTGACTCTGAATTTATATTCTCAGCAGAATATTCACATTTTCTGACACTTATTCATTCATTATTATAATGAAAAAAGAATGTGTTCAGAATAAATAAACAGCACATGGAGACTGAGTAATTTATAAGGAATAGAACTACCAAAAATACCCACATAAGCTCTTAAACAACAGCAACAAGTAAAAATGGTAGGCTTTTGGTCTCCACCTACAATGCTGTATTTTGATTGAAAGGTTAGTGTACAATTTTTTTTAAGTAGAATGAGGAGGCACTCTTCTGAATGACGTTTTAAAATATTTCCTCTAGAGTCATCTGCCACATTAACAACGTTCTTTGTCTAAGTAGTCTTTTTTTAATTTTATAAACAGACATGATTTATTGTTCTGTTATGAATGCATGATGCTCTACCACTCCTTCAATAAGCCCATTTTCACCATGTCATCTATAGATACTTTTCCTGCAGTATCAACATCTTCGTCATCAATATTATCACACTCACCTTGATTTGGACCCATTTTGACTCTTCACGATCAGTCAATGAGTGAAGAACTAGAGCCTCATTATCAATGTTAAAAACATTTTCAATTATCCATTTCTAGGGCAATAACACCAAAACGATGTTTCATTAGCATTATAGATTTGTTCTGGAATCAGATTTTCATCATGTGTTGGCAAACTCATCAATGAATTTCTCTACTACTTTGTGATCAGAAGATGCTTTAACATCACAAATCTTAAAAAATTTAATGCTGTGTCTTTTCATAAATGTCTGCACCCAGCCTGCTGAGTATTCAGTTTCCTTCAATTTTCAGTTTATCATGATAGATCTTTGCTTGTCTTATGATCAGCATACCACTAAGTTGCATGCGATCACTGCAACACTGATGGATATACTCTTTCAACACATGATTGAGATCTTCAGTTTCAAATTTGGGCAGTGGTTTTCTGTTTTTCATTAACTTCTGTTCATCACTTTCAGCACAGAATTTTAATTGTTTATCTTTCTGTTGCTTCAAGTCATATGTGGTGGTCATTCCAACACCACACTCTTTTAAAATACATCTTATATTTAAATCACTGTCCAGTTTCTCCAATAACTTAATTTTCTGTGCTATAGATAAACATACATTCTTCCTCTTTTTCTTACCACTGTTATATAGGAATATCTGCAAGCTTTTTATTTTTGACATTTTCAACAATATCCATATACCACAGAACAGAGAAGAAACAAACACCCACAGTGAGTAATGAACATAGGTCTTGGCCCCATGTGGCATCATGGGGAACCTCTTGTTGGTGCATCTGACTTGCACATGTCCCATTTTATTACCCTTTGTGGATGTGCTTGCATGGGGGAATCTGGATATGAGTGGAAAAGTTATTATCTTAGCATAAGTGGGCTGGGAGGATCTTTTTAACCTTGGGTACACTGAACAAACTTGGTGTTGTGTGCTTTCATTTTCTGTGACCTGTCACATGAGATAAGGTGTGAAATATTTTATATGTGGTATCACATCAATGCTCAAAAAGTTTTGGATTTTGGAGTATTTCAGATTTTCTATTTTTGGATTAGGGATGCTTAACCTGTATAATGAGACTGTCATTGTCTGTTTGTGCTGCTGTAAAAAAAATACTTGAGACTGAGTAATTTATAAGGAATAGAAATTTACTTCTCACAGTTTTGGAGTCTGGGAAGCTGAACATCAAGGTGCCAGTAGGTTCAGTGCTGAGTGAAAGCTGCTCCCTTTGCTTCCAAGGTGGCACCTTGAATACTGTGTCCTCATGTTATGATATCCTTGGGGTGTCAGTTCACCAGCCAGAAGCTTCTGTGGCCAGCAGCACCTTTTTCTGAGTTTTGCTCTGGCCTACTGGGCTCGTTCCACTCACTTAGCCCAGCAGGCTACACTTGGCTGACACTACTGGCCTGGATACCATACCTGCCAAGGACAAGCCAGGCACAGAGCAGCAAGGGGTGTGTGAGCAAGTATGGGGTCCAGCCACTGTGCACAGACATGCTGGCTGCGGTAGGGCAGGCAGTTCCAGGAACTAGCATGGGTGCTGGCTCCCTGCGGAGTTGCAGCTGGACCAGGTGCACCATAAGAAGCTTCCTTGGCTGACACTGGGGAATGCAGTGGCACCCAGATGTTTGGAGATGCCAAGAACCTCCGAGCCCTAATGAGGGTGTCAGAGCCTTGGCTTGGGGAGCTCCTAGGTCTGGGCCCTTAAGGGCTGTGGCTCTTCTTTCCTTCTTGTCACCTGCAACATTGTGAGCAAGGGGTGTGTTTCAGTCCTGTTTGTGTTATAGCCTTTTCAGCCCCGCCATTGGCAGTTCCCTAGTTCTTGTCTTGCATACAAGAAGAATGAGGTACACAGACAAGCAGAAGGTGAGCAAGATGAAGAGGAGCTTTACTGAGCAATAGAACAGCTCAGAGGAGATCTGCAGTGAGTAGCTCCTCTCCACAGCCAGGGGGTCCCAACAAGTGTTCAGCTCCTAGCAGAGAGGGTAGCTCCTCCCTACAGCTGGTTGTCCTGTCATCTCTTCTGTCTCAACAGAGAGGGTATCACCTCTTTACAGCAGGTTGTTCTGCCATCTCTTCTGCTCTCAGGAGAGAGGGTAGCTGCTCTATGCAGCTGGTCATCCCCTCATTTCTTCTGCTCTCAGCAGAGAGCGTCGCTCCTCTCTGCAGTTGGTCATCTCCTCATCTCTTCTAGCCTGGCTGAGCTCTGGGGCTTTTATGGACCTCAGCGGGAATGAAATGCATGCTGATTGGTCCATGGTCGGCCATGGGCAGGCCCCCAAAATGCACCACAAGTTCCCACTCAAGTCTGTGGGACCAGCAGCCTGGCCCCCAGGCTTCAGGCCTTCCCCAGCTTGAAGGTAGCGCTTCATTGGTACCCACCCCTTTCTGCACAGGAGTCTGTAATACCTCCTGCTCCTGTTCATGGCACCCACATTGTTCACGCTGAGAGGCACCTGCAGGCCAGTGTCAGGCTGCCCTCAGCCACTGCTTGGCCTCCCTATCTTGCTTGTTGGTGTCCAAAGTCCAGAAGGGGCCTGGCGGCGTGTTAGCACTGTCCCGAATGTATACTTACCTGGTTAGGTTGCAGTAGCACCCAGGATTGGCCTCAACTTTGCTCTGTGATCAGAGTGGGCGCTGACAGCTGGGAGAAGCCGGACAGTGGGAGCAGGCACTTCTGAGCCTGTGGTGGGATGAGGAGTCTTCCCAGGCTACCAAGAGTGCAGAGGTGCCTAGGTCTGCAGCTATGGCTTGGGCTGCCTCAACTGTGCCTGGGAGGGCAGGCCTCCTGCCTGCTTCTGGCTTCCAAAAGCACAGGGGTGCCCAGGTTGCAGCCCCAGCTTAGACAGTTGCAATTGTACCTGGGGAACTTCTGCCCTGCCAACTTGGAAGGTGCAGGGCTCCTGCTTGTCCCCAGCTCCCACTGGCTCCATGGAGCGTTCAGCCCCATCCATGCCTCCTTTCTGCATTTTCCTTGCAGTGGTGGCAGGCGAAGTGCAGGTGGTGCAGTGGCCTCAGCCAACCCCACACAAATGAACCCTATGTTACTGAGGCCAGTCCTGTGAGTCCCGGTTGCACCTTTGGCCAGATGCTTGCGGGCTCCGGGACGCAGTGGGGAGTAAGGTTGAGGCTGCGGTGGAGGCCCTGGGTCTGTGAGCGGGTCCTGCCTGGCTGTGCAAAGGTGTGGGTGGTACAATTGACTGCCTTGGGGAAGTGGGACATAGGGGTCCCACTGCTGCCACTGCTGCTCCTGCAGCAACTCCTCCCACTCTCTGCTGCAGCCAGCATGATGGCAGCTCCATGTGGCCCGCTGCTGCCATCACACACGTGGTGGAAAAAGCAAAGGGGTAAAAAGGGTCTAGCTAGTTTCCTCAAGCCCTTTTCTAAGGGTACTAATCCATTCATCAGAGCTGAGCCCACATGACTTAATTACTTCCCAAAAGGGAACACAAACATTCAAACCATAGCAAAGACAAAATTTGAAAGACAAGTAACACATTCTGTAACAGTAGGTTCAGCCTCTTGGGTAGGCAAAACTAGAATTGACCTACATGATACAGCTTGAAAGTGTCTTTCCAAAGACATTTCTTTTTACTAGTCTGTCTTAAATTCCAATTAAAAATTCAATCACACAACATATATTTATTGCTGATCTACTCTGTGTCACACATTGTTAAAAGAATAGAAACTACAACAGAGAACAAAAAAGAAGACATGCCCATTTTCCTTAAATCTTAAGAACTACCACCTGAATAAGGTTTGTCCTATATATGTCCTGCTTATGCTATTATGGACTTAATATTTTTTTACTTTTAGAAATTTATATAAGAAAAAAATTACATAAATTTAAGAAATAAATTTAAATTTATGTAATAATGAAATCACTTCAATATGTGTTAAACAGGTAGTATTTGCTCTTAATAGAGAGTAAATGTAAATAAATTAATGCAAAGATTGCAAAACTTGTTTTTTGAGATGAGATCTTACTCTCTCCTTTACTGATTGATTGATTGATCGATTGAGATGGAGTTTCACTCTTGTTGCCCAGGCTGGAGTGCAATGGTGCCATCTTGGCTCAACGCAATCTCCACCTCCTGGGTTCCAGCAATTCTGCTTCAGCCCCACGAGAGGCTGGGATTACAGGCATGCACCACCATGCCCAGCTAATTTTGTATTTTTTAGTAGAGACAGGGTTTCTCCAGGTTGGTCAGGCTGGTCTTGAACTCCTGACCTCAGGTGATCCGCCCGCCTCAGCCTCCCAAAGTGCTGGGATTACAGGTGTGAGCCACCACACCCAGCCTCTCCTTTATTAATTAATGGATTTCAGTTTATCAGGACTACAATCATGATAATTCTGAGTTTACAGAATGCTCTCTCTTTAAAGGGGGAGGAGGGGAATAAGAAAGTGTTAGAGAGGTATAAAAGGCTACCATAAACCGAGGACCTTTCCCTTCAAGTAAACAAAAAGATACTATGTAATTCATTTTTTTTTAGTGCAGTGCCTCTACAATAAAATTATTATCACTATGGCTTTGAGGATTTATTGTCCTATGAAATCATCTTCTTATATTACTTGTATTGTGAAAGCCACTCTAGTTTAATTGATATCATTGCAGGATAGAAAGTCTTTCCCTGAGATATTAAGGGTTGGGTAGAGTACCATAGAGGAGTTACAATTCACTAAGGCCTTGAACTCTTCTCATAGTCTAATAAAACAGACAATGTGGAAAGAGTTCAAAAGTAAGGAGGAAAAGGACTTACTTCACAACTTTGCCTTTGAACCTGCTAGAAAACACAAGATAAGGTAAACAGCAATTTCCATTTTCAAATTTACAAAACTGTTTACTTCCATAGGTAGTTAACATAGTCCCAAATTACACTTGATTTTAGGAATTTACTTAACTGAGGTGTAACAAATAGATAGCTAGATGTATACATGCATGCATATATGCATGCGTGTTATGAATTTATTATCTTTTCTGAGAAAATAAGTCCAATTTGAAATGGTTATTAGGGGAGAAACAAACCCTGTCATTGACGTGCTAGACAGTTTCTGTTTGTCCAACCAGAAACATTGTTTCCATCCTACTGTGTGTTCTGGAAGACTGAACTTACATGAATCCCATCAACAAAATCCCTTTCCTCTGTCATCCTGTTCATTTGGACCAAAAGGTAAGCTCCAGCAGGAGAATAAACGAAGGGAGAAAAATGAGGTCTGACTGTGTTTTTTCTTTTCTGGCATCCTTTTCCTGGGATGAATCTCCTGACTAAAGATCTCAGTCCTTGTCAGGAATTCCTCTTAAAATAGCCCTTTTTTTTTTTTTTTCTTTTGCCGCTTCTTTACTAAGGGTGGTATTAGTGCTGTAGTTTATTAGTCCCAAAGTATAGCACGAATTCTTGTAGTTTCTCTATACTATGTCTACCTACTTGTAAATAGCCCTTGCATTAAACACTCCTCTAATTACCCAAGTTGAATGTATCATTTTTTCTTTTTTCCTGCTAGGTCCCTGACTAGCTCGAACAATCTTATTAAGAACTTCAGTGGTTTGGGATCAAGTATTCACCATGTAGAATCAATCTTTCATAAGAAAACCTAGTTTTAAAAATGCCACTTTATATATCACAGAAAACAGATAGTGTAGAATATCACAGATATTCTACACTATCATTAAAAAATTGGATTCTGGCTGGGCATGGTGGCTCATGCCTGTAATCCCAGCACTTTGAGAAGCTGAAGTGGATAAATTCTGTGAGCTCAGGAGTTCAAGACCAACTTGGGCAACATGATGAAACCCCATCTCTACCAAAACATACGAAAATTAGTCAGGTATGGTGGCATTTGCCTATAGTACTAGCTATTCAAGAGGCCGAGGTGGGAGGATCGCTTGAGCCTAAGAGATGGAGGTTGCAGTGAGCCAGGATGATACCACCACAGTCCAGCCTGGCCAAAACGGAGAGACCCATTTCAAAATAAAAAAAGAATTTAAAAAAATGTGTTCTTATTCTCAATTCCATTATATCTTACAGTCTTTTGGGAAAAAAAGTTATAGAATAAAACAAAAAATTACAAAAGTAGATAAAATGTTCTACTGATTAAAATACATATTAAAATATAATTTTCTTGTAAAAATTATTTTTAAAATTTTAGAGTTGGTTCTGGTTGTTTTGAAGTAGCTGGAAACAGATTTAAACTCCCATTGGGAATACAATACAAGCTGGAAAAATATTTGAAATTTAAAGAGCAATAATTTGCAGGTACTGAGAGACCACCATACAGAGTTATAAATCTTGAGATAAGAGAAGATGTGGTATCCACATTCACTGACTTTCTTGCTCAGGTATTTTCTGACCAAAAGGTAAGAGCTGGAGCTTACCTATTGGTCCAAATGATAACAGCCAAGGAAAATAGAGCCCTATCAGTGCAGTCTCAAGGAAATAAAGCCTACCAGAGCGCAGTTTCACTGGGAAAAAAAAATCAAAGATCAGAGTTTAGAATTACATAGAAAACATTACTGACAGAGGTTAAAGACCTAATAAGCAGAGATACAGATGATATCCTGGATAGGAAGAAAATATTTTAACATGTGAATCTTCCCTAAATTGGTCTGTAGATTCAACATCATTTAAAAGTTCTGCATTTTTTTAGTGGAAATCAAAAAGATGATTCTAAACTGTGTGTGAAGAGTAAAATGTATGCAAGGGAATAAGAAGAGTCCAGTAATGCTGAAGAAGAACAAAGCTGTAAAACTCAACACTAACAAATACAAAGACCTATTATAAAGAGACAGTAATTAAGACAGTGTAATATTGTCGCAAGGAGAGTCAAACCAATGAAAAGAATACATAGTTCAGGCTGGGTGTGGTGGCTTATGCCTGTAAACCCAGCACTTTGGGAGGCCGAGTTGGGCCGATCACCTAAAGTCAGGAGTTTGAGACCAACCTGGCCAGCATGGTGAAACCCCGTCTCTACTAAAAGTACAAAAATTAGCCAGGAATGGTAGTGGTGACCTTTAATCCCAGCTACTTGGGAAGCTGAGGCAGGAGAATTGTTGAACCAGGGAGGTGGAGGTTGCAGTGAGCCAAGATGGTGCTGCCACTGCACTCCAGCCTGGGTGATAGAGGGAGACTCCATCCCAAAAAAAAAAAAAAAAAGTAGGTAGATCAAAAATAGACCAATATAATAACATGGGCACCTGATTGAGGACAAACACTCAATCGCAATTCAAGGGAGACATAACCATCTTCTCAGTAATGGCATTGGGTCATTTGTATTATGCATTTTTTTAAAGAACATGGGCCTTTATACCACGTACAAAACTACTCTGAAGATGGGGCAGAGACTTATATTTGAAAGCTTAAATAGTCAAAGTTCTCCAAGAAAATGATAAAACATATCTATATAATAACCATTAAACTATTGACTTTAATTAAAATAAGACTTTTTGTTCATTAAAATATTCAGACAATGAAAGGTGAGCACAAACTGAGAGAAAATATTTGCAATACATATATACCCAATAATGGCTTTATGGAGAACATATAATGAAGTACTTATATTAAATTAAAAAATTCATTTAAAAGGGGGTAAAAGATTTAAACACTTTCCAAAAGAGAATAGAAAAATAGCCAATAAATATATAAAAAGATCCTCAGAATATTAGTTATCAGATAAATCAGTTAAAGTCACTCCTTATTCATCAGAATGGCTAAAATGACCAAAAGTATTAAGAATGAGTGAGGATGTGAAATAACTAGAACCATTACTCTTTATTAATTTAGAAAAATATTTGGTGTTCATTACTAATGTTAAACCTACTTATACACTTCGTTCTACCAATTCCTGCACAGCAGTGAGAAAGAACTGATTATCGACACACACAACAACATGCGTGAATCTTACAGAGTTGATATTCAGTGAAATAAGTGAGACGCAAAAGAGTACCTGATGTAAGACTCTATTTACAGGAGGTTCCAAAAGAAACAAGATTAATATGGTGATATGGTTTGGTTCCATGTCCTCACCCAAATCTCACCTTCAATTGTAATCCCCATAATCCCCACATGTCAAGGGTGGGCCCAGGTGGAGGTAATCGGATCATGGAGGTGGTTTTCCCCATGCTGTTTTCATGATAGTGAGTCTCACAAGATCTAATGGTTTTGTAAGCATCTGACATTTCCCCAGCTTGCAGTCACTGTCCCTCCTGCCACCCTGTGAAAAGTGCCTTCCAACAAAATTGTAAGTTTCCTGAGGCACTCCCAACCATGTGGAACTGTGAGTCAAATTAAACCTCTTTTCTTTATAAATTAGCCAGTCTTGGGTATTTCTTCATAGCAGCGTGAGAATGGACCAATACATATGGTGACCAAAGTCAGAATACTGTGGTGGGGTGAAGAGTTTTGTCTGGATAAGGGCACAAGGGAATCTTCAAGGAAGGGGTCTGGAATGTCCTGAACCTTGATTTGGGAAGTGGTTACATGAGTACATCGACATGCAAAAAGTTGTCAAGCTATATATTTAAGATTTAAGCACTTTATGTCGGTTACATTCAAATTTTTAAAAAGATAACTTCTTTCTCATGTAAATAAAATCAATGTAGGTTTTTCTGTAACAGAATCCATTTTTAGTTGTATTGCACAGACAAAATAGAAACATCAAAATATAATTTGTATTTCTTTAAAATATAATTGTTAATGTAATTTTTATACTGTTAACCATTTTTTCATTGTTCACATTTTTAAAAACCGAATCAGACTTCTGCCATGTAT
>NW_012111364.1:4195036-4207254 GCF_000951035.1 Colobus angolensis palliatus
CAACAAAATTGTAAGTTTCCTGAGGCACTCCCAACCATGTGGAACTGTGAGTCAAATTAAACCTCTTTTCTTTATAAATTAGCCAGTCTTGGGTATTTCTTCATAGCAGCATGAGAATGGACCAATACATATGGTGACCAAAGTCAGAATACTGTGGTGGGGTGAAGAGTTTTGTCTGGATAAGGGCACAAGGGAATCTTCAAGGAAGGGGTCTGGAATGTCCTGAACCTTGATTTGGGAAGTGGTTACATGAGTACATCGACATGCAAAAAGTTGTCAAGCTATATATTTAAGATTTAAGCACTTTATGTCGGTTACATTCAAATTTTTAAAAAGATAACTTCTTTCTCATGTAAATAAAATCAATGTAGGTTTTTCTGTAACAGAATCCATTTTTAGTTGTATTGCACAGACAAAATAGAAACATCAAAATATAATTTGTATTTCTTTAAAATATAATTGTTAATGTAATTTTTATACTGTTAACCATTTTTTCATTGTTCACATTTTTAAAAACCGAATCAGACTTCTGCCATGTATGTACAAGACCATTTATACTCTAATGTTTTAGTCAACCACTGAGAAGTGGTGTTTTGATTGGTGATCCTGATCACAGATCTAAAACATGCATAATGTTAGGGTTGAAGGAAGACTTCTGATAAATATTTCCCTCAAATGAAAATGTCTTATTCAGTGGTCCTTTCATGATTTACCCAAGGAGTCCTTAAATTAAGAGCTAAGGATCAGAACTATTCAGTTAACCATTTATACATCGTTTTCGCTAGGTTTGCAGAATATTGGCTTAGTCAATTCCAGGTAAGCCATTAAGCAATAATTGAATAGCAAGCAATAATTAGCAGTTGTTAGATAACAAACCAGGAATGTAGAGAAGTGGGACTGGGGAATGTATACATTAGTTCAACATCGAAATATAGTCCTTTGTTGGCGAGCCATAGGTAATATTAAGTAGCTTTTTGGGTATTTTGTCTTAATGATGGATCAATTATTTGTGACAGACTACAGCAAAAACTCCTTAAATTAGAACTAGTGCCACACTAATTAATTATGGGGCCTCAGCTGTGGCTCTGAGTCTCAACTTCCTTACACATATAAAATGAAGGGTTATTTGGAAAATTCTTCCATTCTATTGCCTAAGATGAAGTTCTAAAATAATTTTTAATATACTTTAATATAGGTTTCTACATAATAGCCACTTATCTATTCAGACTTCTGATTATAAATTTAATCATTTTTCCATTTTATATATAAATCAGTGCTTTGCTCACATTGGGAAAAAGCAGCACTTTAATATATGTTTCTTAAAGTTTGATTTCAAGAAAACTTCATAGTCTGCATAATATTACTCCATCCTTCATTCCCTTTTTGCATGGTAGTGTGAAAATAAAAATATACTCATTAGAATCAGTAATTTTCTCTCACCCTTATATCAAATCTTATACCCAGGAAAGCCAAGAGTGCTTCTTACATAATCAGATCTGGCCTATCTAAATATAAAAAAGGAATAAAAAAGATAAACTGTTAAATAAAAAGTTTCTACATTTATACAAATGACTACAGCTTTATAAGAACAAAATTTTAAAAATATGTGTAAAGAAACAGTAACGTGAATAGCAAAATTTCTGAATTTATTTTCTGACATACACGTGGGTATGGGGTGGGGGCAGGGGAAAGGCAGCTCATTCAGGGAAGGGAAGAAATTTTTATTTGTTTTTTATTATGCTTTAAGTTCTAGGGTACATGTGCACAACGTGCAGGTTTGTTACATAGGTATACATATGCCACGTTGGTGTGCTGCACCCATTAACTCGTCGTTTACATTAGGTATATCTCCTAATGCTCTCCCTCCCCCATACCCCTACCCTACGACAGGCCCCAGTGTGTGATGTTCCCCACCCTGTGTCCAAGTGTTGTCATTGTTCAATTTCCTACCTATGAGGGAGAACATGCAGTGTTTGGTTTTCTGTCCTTGCGATAGTTTGCTCAGAATGATGGTTTCCAGCTTCATCCACGTCCCTATAAAGGACATGAACTCATCCTTTTTATTATGGCTGCGTATTATTCCATGGTGTATATGTGCCACATTTTCATAATCCAGTCTATCATTCATGGACATTTGGGTTGGTTCCAAGTCTTTGTTATCATGAATAGTGCCACAATAAACATACGTGTGCGTGTGTCTTTATAGCAGCATGATTTATAATTCTGTGGGTATATACCCAGTAATGGGATGGCTCGGTCAAATGGTATTTCTAGTTCTAGATCCTTGAGGAATCGCCACACTCTCTTCCACTATAGTTGAACTAGTTTACCCTCCCACCAACAATGTAAAAGTGTTCCTGTTTCTCCACATCCTCTCCAGCACCTGTTGTTTCCTGGCTTTTTAATGATCGCCATCCTAACTGGTGTGAGATGGTATCTCATTGTGATTTTGATTTGCATTTCTCTGATGGCCAGTTATGATGAGCATTTTTTCATGTGTCTGTTGGCTGCATAAATGTCTTCTTTTGAGAGGTCTCTCTTCATATCCTTTGCCCACTTTTTGATGGGGTTGTTTGATTTTTTTTCTTGTAAATTTGTTTAAGTTCTTTGTAGATTCTGGATATTAGCCCTTCATCAGATGGGTAGATTGTAAAAATTTTCTCAGGAACAGGAGAAATTTCTTGGTGGCTTTGAGGTTTGTCTTTACCTCACCCAGTCCATGCCTGGAATCCTCTGTGCACTTAGTGACCTCAAGTCCTATGTCCCAGGCTCTTCTTTAAACATCTTAGAAGAAGCCTGAGGCTGGGCTGGAAGGTAAGATTCTAATTTAGAATTTTCAGACTCTTTGGTCTGCAACTGAATGTGATAGTAGAAGCTGGTCCTCTACCTATAGCTATCTTCATTCCACCATCCGCTTCTCTTCTGCTTTTTCTGACCATCCCAGCAGCATCCTGCATTTGAGGGACTTCCAGTGCCCTCAGGACACCCTCACAACAAAGAACCATGGATATCTCTGCCAAGGGCTGTTTCTTGACCACCACTGTGGTTCGCCCTGGACACACCCTGCCAGCAAGCCAGCAGAAAGAGATACTTCAGGAAAGAGCCCCACAGAGCTGGGAAGTGAGCTTGGGGCTTTTGGAACTGCCAACCAGAGTCCCAGGTACCCATGTCATGGTCTACAAGGTGGAGCACAGGCTTTGAGTGGCCATGTGTCCTTGGACCTTGGCCCTTGGCCCTGTGGGGAGTATGTGGTGAAGGGCAGCTTTAGCACCTGCTGAGGCACAGGCCCTTCTTGTCCAGGTCTAAGAGTTCTATTGATCATAGTGCTACTGGAGGGACAAAATTTAGGGTGTTTGATGCATAAAATGCAATTAACTGTACATGAAAAGTCAATGCTCAGCAGAATACTGAGAATAATATTCAGTGAATGGAAAATATGATCTTGGTTCTGGAGGCATGTGACTTTGCTGCTTATTGTCAATCTCGTCTGCTCCTAGGAAGAATGGGAAGCATGTGGATTTAGTATTTATGTCTTCCCACCTCCCTACATCCCCTGTCCTGTCTCAGGAAGTGAAATCTGCTCAAACCTTGGTACAGGATTGTTGTACCCAGAATTACTCTCCTCATGAAGAGATGACCGATTACTTTTCCCCTCCTCTCACCCTTGCAAACTCCCTTTGTATTGAGGAAAATGATGTCACCTAGATAGAAGAACAAAAGTAAGGGTGAGAAGAGCAGTCTCCTCAGCAGAATTCTCTCAGGGGATTTTCCATCTTAAAGGTTGATATTTTCTGACAGAAATGACTCTTTCATTGATGGAGATCCGGGTATTACACCAAAGTTTGTTAAAGAGATTGCTTGGGTCATTGTATTCTATGTTTAGCTACCTCAATTGAAATTCAGGACAGTATGACAATTACAGTCATGTGTTTTGGAAGATATGATAAACATACGTAGGGTTGTGAGGATTTATTTTTAAACTAGGACATTAAAGTAATATAGCACAGAGATAATATTAGTGATGGAGGAGAGGATGGAAAGGCAGGATGAAATATACATAAAAATGCATAAAATTTATATGAAGTTATAACTTAAACAGTGAAAGAATCATTACAGTTTCTTCAGTGTGGAAAAAAATGTGTCTAAAAACTTAGATGTCTCTTCCGTAGGCAAGAAGATTAACAAGTGTTTTTTCAAACTCTTTATAGACATTTATGTCTTAAGTATCTATTCCAGATTCTCATTTGCCTTCTTTACAATCAAGGAATGACTTTTTAGAGGTACAATTAATGACCCCATTCTCTTTCACTACTGTAAGAGTATAATTATTTCATTGGAAACTACTACTATATATTATTTTATATTTTATTTCTTTCATATCTTTGTTCATGTATTAGTCTCATACAGTGCCTACCTTATAAGATATTGTAAGAAATTATCAAGATAAATTTAATGCAGAAATAACAATCGTATGTAATGTCCCTATTTATTCATTTATGCTTATATAACATTGGAGGTGCTCAAAGGGTTCCATGAGTATTGAGTCATTAAAGCTTAGTACCCCTGTGAGGTATACTTGATTATTATCATTATAGTTTATTAGACAGATCAAGCTTCCCCTGGAGTCCTGAAAGCTCTTACAAAGAGTGTTAACTTTTTAATATTCTGCATCTGAGAATTACAACTCAGGTTTATGAAATTAACTCATTTTTCTTAGGATTGTCTCTTTTGAGTTATTTGGTTTCACCTACTTCTTGTAGCATAGCAGAAATAGTGCACTCCCAGCTTTTAGAAAACCTATAGTTGAGAGGCTATTTCATCTCCTTCCAGAGATACAAAGAAAAGGCAAAATATTTGAGGGATAATAAGTAACCAGTGGGTGACATGAAAATTATTGATATATTTGCTAACATTTATTGAAAAATATATGATGTACCAGGATTGTGCTAAATCCATTCCAGAGACAAGTGAACAGAAGCTTTGAAAGTCTACATATTTTGCAAATGCGCAGCTCCCTAAGTGGAAGAGCTAGTCCAGAACTCTGGCCTTTTGACTTCTGGCCCAATGTCATAACCTCCATCCCCGAATTTCCCCAAATTTGATATGCTTGCTACCAGTGGGATAGAACTTAATTTTTCTCTGTACATAAGTATACTTTAATATTTATATATTTCACTGCATTTAAAAATAATATAATTTCCCCACTAAACCGTGGTATTATAGATATCACTCCCTAGGAGAAAGCTAAATTAGGTAGAATTTGGGTTTAGGAAGTAAGTAGAAATGACAAAAATCACAAAGGTGTGGGACATTAAATTTTAAAGTCTGGAAGACCTACTATGTATCATGTCACAGACTGAAGTGTATGAAGTAGTGTGAAGTGAGTGGTTTGAATAACAAGAAGAAAGAAAGAGGCTTTTAGCTCTAGCTCTAATTTCTGTTTATTTTTGAGGAGATGAAACTGTTGAAAAATGTTTTCTTGCTTTTGCTTCTGGTTATGTAAAAACTATTAAGGAAAATAACTTTAAGCAGCTTATCCATCATGGCGCCCTTAGATTCATACTGATTGGTTCTGAAACCATAGTACATCCACTTACTAGTTGTGTGACCTTAGGAAAGTTAATTAACCTCTCTGAACTTCAGATTCTTTATTTGTGAATGGTGATGATATACCTGCCTTTTAGCGCTTAGGCGAGAGTGAACAAACACAGTGTCTATAGAGTGCTTAACTTGTGTTAGAAGGCTTTCAACAAAAGGTATCTACTGTTGTAATTTCTACCACATTATTACCTCTTCTCTTTGAAACTTGCATCTTTGAAAGTATCATCAGTTACAACAATCACTATAATCTTTAGCCCCTGACTCACTGTCATTCTGTTCTCTGTTTCAGTCTTTGATAAGAACATGAATAGTCCTTGTAAAATGTGGGTGCCTCTGTTTTTCTTCCCCAAAGCTTGTCTTCCACCCTAATTCAGTCACTCATTCCCATGGTCACATCCTAGACCTTGACATTATCAGTACCTGGCATCCTCCCCAACTATAATCTCATTATTTAGTCTCCTCATCACAAAAATTTCAACATCACCATTTTCACAAATCTGTTTTTACTGACCCTTATATTCTTGTTGTTCCATCTCCTTTGTTACTAGTCTGCTCAAGCTGCCATGACAAAGTGCGGTGGCTTAAACAACTGAAATGTATTTTCTCATGGTCCCAGTGGCTGGGAAGTCTAAGATCAAGGGTGACAGCTCTCTCTTCCTGGTTTGCAGGCAGCTGCCTTCTTGCTGTGTTCTCATGTGATCTTTCCTCAGTGCAAAGATCTTTTCTGGGTTCATTGAGATTTTTTTTTTGGTAAAGAGAGGAGGGGTCTCTCTCATCCTCTATTTATAAGGCCACTAATCTCATCATGAGGGACCCACTTACATGACCCTATCTAACTCTAATTATCTCCTTTAGGCCTTACCTCTAAATTCTGTTGCACTGGGGTTTAGAACTTCAACACATGAATTACTCCATAACACTTCTCACTCCCAACCCAGCTTAAATTTACTGATTATAAACTCTCCAGTGCACACACCCTTGACTCGTCTCTCTCTTCCTTCATCATTTTCACTTTACAAAACCAAATTTATGATTAAATCTGTTTTCCAACTACTCTGGGCTTAAACAAATGAGGCTGAATGTGACTGGAACAAAACACAAATATTCTGATTAGTTTCACTTTTATTTAAAAACAACGAACTCAGTAGATGCTTAATGCTGTTACACACTCAGTACTTTCCTAATTCACTCAACTTTCTCATTTCTCATAGAACTTTGCTACTCCGTGTGTAGCCCATAGGCCAACACTATTGATATTACCTAGATATTCTAAGAAATACAGATCTCAGACCCCATCCTAGACCTACTGAATACGAATCTGAGTTTTATCAAGATACTAGGAGATTCTTCTACATACTGTATTTAAGTTTGAGAAGCATCCCCTTAAAAGACTCTTCTCAAATCTCCAAATCGCCACCATCATCACTCTTAGCCAGTGGTCTTGCTTCCTATATTTCTTGAAAACTGTAGCAATACATAAGTGGCATAGTCTTCCACCACTACTTGTACTGACTTACTACCATCCCCACTCACAACCTTTGCCTTTCCACTTGGGCCTATAAATGAGTCATCCATGTTCCCATTTGAAGTAATTGCTCCTCTGGGCTCTATATCACATCCCTCCCAGTTGATCTAGGCTCTGTTTTGGCAATATTTCCTTCTCTTCCTTGATCATACCTACAGTCACGCAACAATGTTTTTATTTTTTCTTTTAAAATACCTTCTCATCCCATTTCCTCTGCTGCTTTCTCTTTTATTTATCACTTTTGCAACAAAATTATTTAAATGACTTGTGTAGATCTTCTTCTCCAAATCCTTTCTTCCCATTCTCTGTTAAACCTACTTCAAATGTGTTTTGGCTCCTTTCATGTCTCCTTTTTTTGGTCAACAGTCATTTCAAAACTGTTCTTTTCAAAGCAAGCAATGATCTTCACATTACTAGATCCAGTGGTTGGTTCTCAGTATTCATTATACTTATACCACCAACTACATTAGAATAAGTTGATCACGTCCTCCTCTTTGACATGCTGCCAATATCAGATATATATTGAGCACATGTGTATTTTAAAAATTATAAATCTTCTTTGAAAGAAAATTTAGGATTCTATCAGATCCAGCTGCATATAACAGAAATGTCAAACATAACATTTGCTTAAATGTGATAGAAGTTTCTCTTTCTTAAAAAATGTCTGAAGCTAAGAAATCTGCGACCAGTAGAGAGGCTTCACTGTCTCATAAAGACTGGGAATTCTATCATGTGCTTCATCACTTTCAGTGTTGTTTCCAAGTTTATAATTACTTCATAGTCTGAAAAACCTGTTAGAGATCCCATCATTAAGTCTGGGTTCCAGGCAACAGAAAAGACGATTGATGTAAGAGCAGGCCCTTTTTCTTTAATCACTACCCACGAGTCTCATATTATGCTTCCGCTTGCATGTTATTGACCTAGATTTAATCATATGCCATAGCTAGCCACAAGATAAGCTGCTAAAGGTAATCTTTAACTGATTGGAAATAGGCCCACCTAAAACACAGGGTCCTAAGAAAGAAAAGGATAATAGATTTTGTGAGACAACTAGAAGTTTCCATCCAAGGAAGTCATGACATTATCTTTGTGAGGAAATGTGCTATTAGAATCATAAGAGAGTCCCAAATAGATAGATGACTAATACATAAACCATTCACGCAAAGGGCAGCTGATGTGTTAGTCATGTAGCTGCTTTGTTCTTTGAGATCACATAAATCCAAACACTATAATTACCTTTAGAGTGTCAGTACAATTCGCCTACATTACATTGTTTGTATGTAATTCGCAAATGTATGTTTGAATGGGCATACTTCATGTAAAGATTAACAAAGCAATATCAACTTGATTTCCATAATCTTCAATCGTCTATCCAATATATATAAGACTCTTATTCCATAAAAATCATTTACTACTATGGAGAATAAAACATTAAACTATCTTCATATTAAAAATAATTTCATAATAGAAATGCTGTATTATTGCATTGAATAAAAGAAAACTGATTATGGAACCTAACCTTTAAATGACTTATTAAATATCTCTATGCAAAACAAACATAGACTGCCTACATGGTAAATATAGAAGTGAACATCACCAAGGCCTGAACTGACACTGCGGTTAAGTTTTGAATTCAGAAGGAGATTGAAATTTTGATTTAAACTCAGGTGAGATTTTATACCTGAAAAGATTGTTTTGAAAAATGAAAGGGCTCATTTTTCTCGTATTGATTTTTCAGTTTTAAAGAATACAACTCTTTGTCACACTTGTTGCTAGTATTTTTTCTAAATTATTGCTAATTGATGTTATTTCACTTATGATACAGGTGAAATAACATGTGCAACAATAGAAACAAAGGACAAAGCAAAAAGCAAGGCTGGGGGTGGTAAGTAGAGACACAGCTGACATCTGATAAGGCTGAAACCAGAGAAGTGAACATTACCAGGACTACTTCTCCCCATATAACTTATGCTTGAATGAAGCCTTTCAAGCACACATATCTTCTCTAAAGGCATAGCACAGTCTCGTACTTAGGAACGCTAGCGAGTACTTGAGCATCATGCCTAGGAGTCTTTTTTTTATTAATATACTTTAAGCTCTGGGATACATGTGCAGAACATGCAGGTTTGTTCCATAGGTATACATGTGTCATGGTGGTTTGCTGCACCTATCAACCCGTCATCTACATTAGGTATTTCTACTAATGCTATCCCAACCTTAGCCCACCACTCGTGACAGGCTCTGGTGTGTGATGTTCCCCCTCTGTGTCCATGTGTTCTCCCACTTCTGAGTGAGAACATGTGGTGTTTGGTTTTCTGTTCCTGTGTCAGTTTGTTGAGAATGATGGTTTCCAGCTTCATCCATGTCCCTGAAAAGGACATTAACTCATCCTTTTTTATGGCTGCACCTATCAACCCGTCATCTACATTAGGTATTTCTACTAATGCTATCCCAACCTTAGCCCACCACTCGCGACAGGCTCTGGTGTGTGATGTTCCCCCTCTGTGTCCATGTGTTCTCCCACTTCTGAGTGAGAACATGTGGTGTTTGGTTTTCTGTTCCTGTGTTAGTTTGTTGAGAATGATGGTTTCCAGCTTCATCCATGTCCCTGAAAAGGACATTAACTCATCCTTTTTTATGGCTGCACAGTATTCCATGGTGTATATGTGCCACATTTTCTTTATCCAGTCTATCATTGATGGGCATTAGGATTTGTTCCAAGTCTTTGCTATTGTGAATAGTGCTGCAATAAAAATACATGTGCATGTATCTTTATAGTAGAATGATTTATAATCCTTTGGGTGTACACCCAGTATTGGGATTGCTGGGTCAAATGGTATTTCTCTGGTTCTAGATCCTTGAGGAATTGCCACACTGCCTTCCACAATGGTTGAACTAATTTACACTCCAACTAACGATGTAAAAGCGTTCCTATTTCTCCACATCCTCTCCAGCATCTCTTGTTTCCTGACTTTTTAATGATTGCCATTCTAACTGACGTGAGATGGTATCTCATTGTGGTTTTTACTTGCATTTCTCTAATGACCAGTGATGATGGGAGTTTTTTCATGTGTCTGTTGGCTGCATAAATGTCTTCTTTTGAGAAGTATCTGTTCATGTCCTTTGCCCACTTTTTGATGTTTTGTTTTTTTTTTTCTTGTAAATTTGTTTAAGTTTGTTGTAGATTCTGGATATTAGCCATTTGTCAGATGGGTAGATTGCAAAAATTTTCTCCCGTTCTGCAGGTTGCCTCTTCAGTCTGATGATAGTTTCTTTTGCTGTGCAGAAGCTCTTTAGTTTAATTAGATCACATTGTCAATTTTAGCTTTCATTGCCATTGCTTTGGGTGTTTTAGTCATGAAGTCTTTGCCCGTGCCTATGTCCTGAATGGTATTGCCTAGGTTTTCTTCTAGGATTTTTATGATTTTTAGGTCTCATGTTTAAGTCTTTAATCCACCTTGAGTTAATTTTTGTATAAGGTGTAAGGAAGGGGTCAAGTTTCAGTTTTCTGCATATGGCTAGCCAGTTTTCCCAACACTATATATTAAATAGGGGATCCTTTCCCCACTGCTTGTTTTTGCCAGGTTTGTCAAAGATCAGATGGTTTTAGATGTGTGGTATTATTTCTGAGGCCCCTGTTCTGTTCCATTGGTGTATATATCTGTTTAGGTACCAGTACTATGCTGTTTTGGTTACTGTAGCTTTGTAGTATAGTTTGAAGTCAGGTAGCATGATGCCTCTAGATTTTTTCTTTTCCCTTAGCACTGTCTTGGCTATATGGGCTTTTTTTTTGGTTCTATATGGAATTTAAATTAGTTTTTTTTCCAATTCTGTGAAGAAAGTGAATGGTAGCTTAATGGGAATGGCATTGAATGTATAAATTACTTTGGGCAGTATAGCCACTTTCATGACATTGATTCTTCCTATACATGAGCATGCAATGTTTTTTCATTTGTTTGTGTCCTCTCTTATTTCCTTGAGCAGTGGTTTGTAGTTCTCCTTGAAGAGGTCCTTTACATCCCTTGTAAGTTGGATTCCTTTCTCTTTGTAGCAATTGTGAATGGGAGTTCACTCATGATTTGGCTCCTTTTTGTCTATTATTGGTGTAGAGGAATGCTTGTGATTTTTGCACATTGATTTTGTATCCTGAGACTTTGCTGAAGTTGCTTATCAGCTTAAGGAGATTTTGGGCTGAGATGATGGGGTTTTCTAAATATATAATCATGTCATCTGCAAACAGGGACAATTTGACCTCTTCTTTTCCTAACTGAATACCCTTGATTTCTTTCTCTTGCCTGATTGCCCTAGCCAGAACTTCCAACACTATTTTGAATAGGAATGGTGTGAGAGGGCATCCTTGTCTTGTGCCAGTTTTCAAAGGGAATGCTTCCAGCCTTTGCCCACTCAGTATAATATTAGCTGTGGGTTTGTCATGAATAGCTCCTATTATTTTGAGGTACATTCCACCAATACCTCGTTTATTGAGAATTTTTAGCATGGAGGGGTGTTTATTTTATCAGAGGCCTTTTCTGTATCTATTGAGATAATCATGTGGTTTTTGTCATTGGTTCTGTTTATGTGATGGATTACATTTATTGATTTGTGTACGTTGAATCAGCCTCGCATCCCAGGGACGAGGCCAACTTGATTGTGGTGGATAGGCTTTTTGATGTGCTGCTGGATTCAGTTTGCCAGAATTTTACTGAGGATTTTCGCATTGATGTTCATCAGGGATATTGGCCTGAAAATTTCTTTTTTTGTTATGTCTCTGCCAGGTTTTGGTATCAGGATGATGCTGACCTCATAAAACGAGTTAGGCGAGGAGTCCCTCTTTTTCTATTTGGAATAGTTTCAGAACGAATGGTGTCAACTCCTCTTTGAACCTCTAGTAGAATTCGGCTGTGAATTTGTCTGGTCCTGGGCTTTTTTTGGTTGGTAGGCTATTAATTACTCCCTCAAGGTCAGAACTTTTTATTGGTCTTTTCAGGAATTCAGCTTCTTCCTGGTTTAGTCTTGGGAGGGTGTATGTGTTCAGGAATTTATCCATTTCTTATAGATTTTCTAGTTTATTTGAGTAGAGGTGTTTATAGTA
>NW_012111364.1:4207548-4208815 GCF_000951035.1 Colobus angolensis palliatus
CAATTTTAGAATAAGTGCAGTGTGGTGCTGAGAAGAATGTATATTCTGTTGATTTGGGGTGGAGAATTCTGTAGATGTCTGTTAGGTCTGCCTGGTCCAGAGCTGAGTTCAAGCCTTGAATATCCTTGTTAATTTTCTGTCTTGTTGATATGTCTGATATTGACAGTGGGGTGTTAAAGTCCCCCACTATTATTGTGTGGGAGTCTAAATCTCTTTGTAGGTCTCTAATAACTTGCTGTATGAATCTGAGTTCTCCTGTATTGGGTACATATATATACAGGACACTTAGTTCTTGTTGCATTGATACCTTTACCATTATGTAATGCCCTTCTTTGTAATTTTAGATCTTTGTTGGTTTAAAATCTGTTTTATCAGAGACTAGGATTACAAGCCCTGTTTTTTTTGTTTTGTTTTGTTTTTGTTTTTGTTTTTGATTTTTGCTTTCCATTTGTTTGGTAAATATTCCTCCATCCCTTTATTTTGAACCTATGTGTGTCTTTGCATGTGAGATGAGTCTCCTGAATACAGCACACCAATGAGTCTTGACTCTTTATCCTATTTGCTGGTCTGTACCTTTTTATTGGGGCATTTTAGTCCATTTACATTTAAGGTTAATATTGTTATGTATGATTTTGATCCTGTCATTATGATGCTAGCTGGTTATTTTGCCCATTAGTTGATGTGGTTTCTTCATAATGTCGATAGTCTTTATTATTTGGTTTGTTTTTGCAGTGGTTGGTACTGGTTTTTCCTTTCCATATTTAGTTCTTCCTTCAGGAACCCTTGTAGAGCAGGCCTGGTGGTAACAAAATCTCTCAGCATTTGCTTGTCTGTGAGGGATTTTATTTCTTCTTCGCTTATGAAGCTTAGTTTGGCTAGATATGAAATTCTGGGTTGAAAATTCTTTTCATTAAGAATGTTAAATATTGGCCCACTTAGGGGTCATTTTAAACAGCAAAATCACCCGCCAAAAAGAACAAACATGTGGTACTAAATAGACTGTGATAAAACGACACTCGCTTATGGATGAAGGCTGAAATGAGAAGGTAGAGCATTGCCTTTTGCCACTTTAGTTGGAAACCTACACATCTATTGGGTGCATCTTTTCCAGCCAGTTTGGGTGCAAATTGTGTTTCACTCTGCTTATATTCAAAATGACTCAAGAAGCAATGGAAGTCTTGATTTGAGGGCAGCAAACAAATATTAGCAAAAAGGCTAATTAGCAAATTTGTCCTCCACAAATAATGAGGATAGACTTCATGTGGAT
>NW_012111364.1:4215135-4291386 GCF_000951035.1 Colobus angolensis palliatus
TTGTTAATTTTCTGTCTTGTTGATATGTCTGATATTGACAGTGGGGTGTTAAAGTCCCCCACTATTATTGTGTGGGAGTCTAAATCTCTTTGTAGGTCTCTAATATCTTGCTGTATGAATCTGAGTTCTCCTGTATTGGGTGCATATATATACAGGACACTTAGTTCTTGTTGCATTGATACCTTTACCATTATGTAATGCCCTTCTTTGTAATTTTAGATCTTTGTTGGTTTAAAGTCTGTTTTATCAGAGACTAGGATTACAAGCCCTGTATTTTTTTTTTTTGTATTTGTTTTTGTTTTTGATTTTTGCTTTCCATTTGTTTGGTAAATATTCCTCCATCCCTTTATTTTGAACCTATGTGTGTCTTTGCACGTGAGATGAGTCTCCTGAATACAGCACACCAATGAGTCTTGACTCTTTATCGTATTTGCTGGTCTGTACCTTTTTATTGGGGCATTTTAGTCCATTTACATTTAAGGTTAATATTGTTATGTATGATTTTGATCCTGTCATTATGATGCTAGCTGGTTATTTTGCCCATTAGTTGATGTGGTTTCTTCATAATGTTGATAGTCTTTATTATTTGGTTTGTTTTTGCAGTGGTTGGTACTGCAAAGGAAAGGTTTTTCCTTTCCATATTTAGTTCTTCCTTCAGGAACCCTTGTAGAGCAGGCCTGGTGGTAACAAAATCTCTCAGCATTTGCTTGTCTGTGAAGGATTTTATTTCTTCTTCACTTATGAAGATTAGTTTGGCTAGATATGAAATTCTGGGTTGAAAATTCTTTTCTTTAAGAATGTTAAATATTGGCCCACTTAGGGGTCATTTTAAACAGCAAAATCACCCCCCAAAAAGAACAAACATGTGGTACTAAATAGACTGTGATAAAATGACACTCGCTTATGGATGAAGGCTGAAATGAGAAGGTAGAACATTGCCTTTTGCCACTTTAGTTGGAAACCTGCACATCTATTGGGTGCATCTTTTCCAGCCAGTTTGGGTGCAAATTGTGTTTCACTCTGCTTATATTCAAAATGACTCAAGAAGCAATGGAAGTCTTGATTTGAGGGCAGCAAACAAACATTAGCAAAAAGGCTAATTAGCAAATTTGTCCTCCACAAATAATGAGGATAGACTTCACGTGGATGTGTGTATCACATATTTTTTTCTTTCCTATTTTGTCTTCTTATCATCTAACAGAAGATGTGTTAATAATTAAATTTATATCTCAGTAATTAAGTTATAGAATAGGAGAAGTTGTCTATCATGTTATATGGAAATTTAATTTTAATATGATATATATTTAGATATTAAATATGGTTTAAGGAAGTATAAATGGGTACCAAACTGATGATTTATAGTTTGTGATGGCTTCATTGCTGGATCAACTTGACTAGGCTACAGTCCCCAGTTATTTAATTGAACACTAATTTAGGTATTACATGAAGGTATATGAAAAATGTAACCAAAGCCCCAAATCAGTTGATTTTAAGGAAGAAACATAATACTGGATAATCTCAGTGGGCCTGACGGAATCTGTTAAAAGGTCTTAAAAGCTGGGCCAAGATTTTCTCAGGAGCAGAAACTCCAGCTATAAACAGCAGTTCAATCTGTGCCTGTTGAGTTTAAGTCATCTATGGTTGTCCTTTCCTGATTGTCTCTCTCATGAACCTGCTTATACAATCATGTAAGCCAAGTCCTTGAAATACATACATACATATACACATAGACAATCAATCTTACTGGTTCTATAATTAACTTCTCTTGGTCTCATTCCTCCTTCCTGGGTTTCAAACAAGAACTTCTGTTTATGTTAGGTGGTGGGAAGGAAAACTGGAAAAAGAAGAATAGAAAAACTGGATAGAAATGTGATTGAGGCTTTATCCACACTAATGGACATCTATTCCCCATAATCTTCCCTTATAAACCTCCTCCTAGTAAAGACTTGGAAGAAGTAGTTTTTGTTGTTTTTAATATTTTCAGATACTCTGGGTCCTTTCAATTTGAGAACTTTCTCCTGCTCAGGAAAAATTCAGGCTATTATTATTTCAGATATTTTATCTATTTCTTCTCTCTGCCACAGATTTACTCCTAATCTTTCTTCATGTCCTAACTAGTACTTGGATCATATTGTGCCCATCTGACTCTTCATTCTGGCATGGACCTGTGGTCTTGTTATTTCTTCAGCTGTACATATTGTTGAGCTTGTCAGTGGCTAGCCAATACAATTCTAGCAGTTGGTCCTAAGATTGGCTGTATATGGAGCAGAGTTCTTGGGTCCATTATGTGATTATCTTCCTAGCTTTTTAGGTAGTTTGCTGGAGATGTTTGAGCTTTTTCCAGTGGAATGTGGGCAGAAATGGTGTGTGCTAGTCTGGAAATGGAACCTAAAAATCCTCCCACAAGATCCTTCACTCTCTCTTTTCCTCTCCTTTTAGCTAAAAACAAGCAGAGAAGGTAGGCCAGGACTTCATGGTCTTAAGAAATGGTAAAATCTTGCACCCCTAAGAGACTACGATGCAACAGAACAATCAGCTTAGGACCAGGACACAAGTGAGAAGTAAACTTTTACTGTGATAAACCACTGATACCAGGATTATTTGATATAGTAGATAGCCTACCATAACTAATAACAACTAGTATATTCAAAAGTCATAAAAAAATTCCTTGTTATTTTCTCTACCCCTTTAAAAATGCCGTACGGTAATTCTTTAATGCATACATCAAGTGTTGGACAAGTTTTTTCTTAAAGGGCCAAAGAGTAAATACTTTAGGAGTAAACACTTTAGGAATACATATGGTCTTCATTGTGTTACAATTCAGCTCTGCTGCTGTTGCATGAAAGGTGCAATATACAATACATAAACAAATGGTGTGATTGTGTTCTAATAAAACTTTATTTACAAAAATGGGCAGCCAGCCCATGATTCGAAGTGTCTGACCCCTAATTTAGAAAATAAATCTCTTGAGATTTGATTTTATTAAAAATGTGAGGCATAAATTTAACTTTTTCTGCCAAATGAATAGTGAATTCTGATACTATTTATTAAACAGTATGTGTTTTTAAAGGTATAGACTGAATATATCCCTCCAAAATTCTTATGAAGGGATTTAAGCCAGTTTTAAAGGCCAGTTTTAAAGTAATGAGATGGTTTATAAATCTGTATTCAGTCCCTAAAACCTATTTTTCTATCTCTTGGTCAATAATGGGCTGTTTTGATTTCTATAGCTTTAAAATATGATCTAGTACCTTGTATTGCAAAACTATAATTTTGGCTTATTTTTCAAAAATTTCTGGCTAGTCTTGCACCTTATTCCTCAAAGTTTTAGAATCAGCTTGTCATAAAATTTCCATAAAATTTTTTTGTTAGAATTTTTATTGGGATACCACTGAATGTATAAGTCTGTTTTGGGAAGAGACTTTACTGTATTGAATGTTCTCGTTCATAATCAAGGTATATGTCTTAGCTTGGGCTGTGATAATAAAGTACCACAAACTGAATGGTTTATAACACAACAAACATTTATTTCTCACAGTTCTGGAGGCTGAGAAGTTCCACATCAAAGAACTGGCAGATCTGGTGTCTACTGAGGACGTGCTTCCTGGTTCATAGTCTGCCATCTTCTTGTTGAGTCCTCACAGGTCAGAAGGGATGAGGGAGCTCTCTGCAGTCTCTTTTATGAGGGCACAAATCCCATTTCAGAGAGCTCTGACCTTATGATCTAATCACCCGCCAAGGGCCCCACTACCTAATGTATCACATTAGGGTTAGGGTTTCAATATAGGAATTTTGGAGGAATATATTCAGTCTATGCCAGTCTATTTCTCTATTTATTCACATCTTTTATATTTCACAGTTGACTCTTATTTATTTCTCTATAAGTTATATACATTTATATGCATTTCTTATCTGTTTTATTTTGAAATACTTTACCCCTGCTACTATAGTGAACTTTTTGGTATTTTATTATTGGTTACTAATGCAATATCAGAAAGTTACTTTTGTGTGCTAATATTTAATTGAGATACTTTATAAACAGTTTGAATAGTTTTTCAGTTGTTTCTCTTGAAATGTCATATGTGTAAACAAAGGAGGCACCCTTTCTTCCTTCCCATTCTTTATCCTTATAATCCGTTATCTGTGGCCACCCATTCCCTACCCAATCCTCTTAGATGGAACTGTGGAGAACAATAAAGTGAGACTTTCCCAGAGAGTAGAACTAGAACTGTCAACTTGACTAAACAAAGAACACAATTCACTTCTAGGGTAAAGATTTCATGCAGTTCTGGCCCAGTAATACTTGATATGTGCCATGCAGTAGTAATTTTGTGTAATTCCCATCTCTCCCCTGTTACATGGCAGCATTATTGCAGCCATCTTTATTTGCTTATGCTGGGAGAAAACAGTTGTTCATTAGTACATAGGTCACCAGAAAATGAGAAGCTAATTCTGGACCTCATGGAAAGGACTCTCTATCCCCTGAAGAGCCTAGGCTTTAAACTGTATGCTGAAATTGAATGAGGCTTTGGAACTGTCTGGGGTTTATTTAATTTTATTCTCACCTATTCATTCTCCCACCTTCACCATTTTTGTGAAAGTATGAATAATTTATTGTTTTGTGTTTGTGGTCTTTTGGCTGTGATGCACGACATACTTTCTTTGACATGTAACTGTCTTGGTCATTCGAATCTAAGTGATTTACGGTCTTCAGAGGTTTCTCTCTCTCGCCAGCCTAGCTGTGTGCTTATTTTGAATTATTTTTCTAATGTTTTTAGGGTTTCTATGCTGAGAAGGTCTTTCTAGACATCTGTTCCACCACAGTGCTAGAAAAAGAAGGCCTGATTTTTAGAATCAAGTTTTAGAAATATTTGTTTTACTATCATAGGCTTTTATCTGTTGTCAGGTTTTGCTGTGGGACAATTTTCTTTTTGTGGGACAATTTTGTTGCTTTTAAAAAAAATTTTCTAGTTTTGTGAGTTGAAAATATAGATTAAATATTTTCATTCTCTCTCATTTTCTAACTAATGCATATTAGGCTATAATTTTTCCTGTCTGTCACTTGGCTATATCTGAAGTTTTTGAAATGTAATGATCTGAATTAGTTGTAAATGATCCATTTTAATGTCCTCTTTGTCTTGAGTTACAAACCTTTTAAATTTCTAGCTTTATAAAATGTTATCATTCCTAGTTGGATTGCATTCAAGTGAGTGGAAGTGACTTATGTAATAGTGTATAGTAACATAGTTTATATTAGTATATATATTTATATTAACATATGTTAGCAAGATAGAGTAATATAACTGTATACAGCAATGGTCTGACAAAATTGTATGTGTATTTGAAAAGAATGTGCACTCTCTGGTTTGGGTTAAACATCTCCATACATAACTAATGGATCAAAGATCATTAAATTTTTTACCTAAATCTTCAATATTCTGACCTTTTTGTTTCAGAGGAAGAAGTAGATCTCCTATTAACATGGTTTACTTATCATTTTCTGTTTGTAATACCGCCTTTTGCTTTCTATATTTTGGAGTTATTTTGTTTGGTACAGCTCCTATTGTTTTGCCCAGAGATGATCCCACTGTGACATTTCCTATGGACTCTCTTCTCCTCCTCCCAGCCCCGCCCTTACAGGCATGTAGCCTCTTGTTTCCATCTTTTAGAATACTGTTGTCCGATGTATTACCTTCTCCCTTTAATATAATCCTGTCTTTTTCTTTTTTCAGTTGCTAATCAATTGGAAATTCCTCTTCTTGTTTTAGGGTAGAGGTATTCCTTTTTTTAAAAAAAATAATAATAATAATTGGAGTTAAGAAAAATATATACTGTAGTATATGTTGAATCTAATGTTAAAATTTGAAATGCCTACTTATCTGTTCATGCAAATATTTCAGATAAAAAATTCCCAAAAAAAAGAGTTGTTTGGTCGAGGCATGTATATTTGAAATGGAGAGATAATGAAAAATTGTTCTCCAGTGAGGGTATAGTCAGCCTTCTACCAAAAGAGTACACAATTGAGACCATTTCCACACATTTGCCATTAGGGATTGATATAAATCTTTTACATATTTTCTAATCTAAACAAATTGCATTTTATTTGCATTAATTTTGAGTTCAAGTGTAAATTCCTACTTTGACACTTTGATTAAAAGTGGTATCTGGTTGGGCACAGTGGTTAATGCCTATAATCCAAGCACTTTAGGAGGCTGAGGCAGGAGGATTACTGGAGCCCTGGAGCTTGAGACCAGCTTTGGCAACATAGTGAAACCCCATCTCTACAAAAAAGTAAAACAATAAAATAAAATACAATTAGCTAGGAATGATGGCATGTACCTGTAGTCCCAGCTACTTGGGAAACTGAAGTAGGAGGACTGCTCGAGTCTCGGAGTTTGAGGCTGCAGTAAGCTGTGATCATGTCACTGTACTCCAGCCTAGGTGAGAGAGCAAGACCCTGTCTCAAAAATAAGTTTAAAAATTGATCTCTAAAATAAACGGATTGAATTACAGAGGGTGAGTTTGTGTTAGTCTTTTCTTTTAAAAAATTAAATCATAAGATCATAAACTTGTGAGTAGGCTAAAAATCAAGTGGGCCAAATAATCAGATGATTATATTACCTATGGCATGAAATAGAAAATACTGCTCATAAAAAGAATAAACAGAAATGTTTACTGAGCTGCCTTAATGTTTCAAATTTTCAGCCACAAAATAACTTAGACTTTCAAAATAAAGATATGTCTATTATATTTACACTAGTCTAAGTCCCAGTTAATTCTGGATACAGCCAACTGGACTGGGTAAGTGTCTCTTCAACTCAACTGGAATACTCTTAGAATGAACTGTCTAAAAATTTAAATAGGTAGTTTGTAAAAAAATTTAAAGTGGCAGTTTGCTGCCAGTATTTTATCTACAGCTCTAGATAAAGTAACTAAAAATGCTTACCACTGAGAGCAAGTGTCCTTGAATACTGTACTGCCACAACTGATAAGTGAAAAGAGGATTTGAACAATGCTTCAAGCACCTAAAATCATGTTGCTTTAAAAATGCACTCTATCTAAAGTCATTTTGGCTTTCTTGTGAATCAGCATGCCTGTATACTCAAGAACCAGTATATAAGATGGCCATTCAGGCAAGTTAGTTTTATCTTACTATTGTTTGAATTAAGATAAATATTTATGTTTTAAAAATTATATACCTTCAATAAGTCATAAAAGGATAAAAGCAGATCTAAGTTAAAACCCGGATTTGACTTGAAAAATTAGGTAAAAGTATAGTCTATTCCAATCAAAGCTTGGGAAATATGTCACAGAGTACTTTCTGTCAGAGTTAATAGGATTAACAAAGAGAAATTATTTTATCACCTCCTTTGAGTACAGGGCTTCCCAACATTTGTCCTCATGGCATTCACAGAAAACATTTCCTCAGTCCATTAGAGCAAACCAACGAGGAAGCTCCCAGTCTGAGATGACCAGCCACCCCAGGACTCACGTGGCCACCAGAGGGCTGGCACGCCTGCAACCCATTGTAGTACAATGACTGGAAAGCTCTGTTTAGACTCCTCATGATCTTCCTTACCCTTTATCCCATTCTCCCAGCCCCTCAGTTGTACTGCAGCTCTGTTCTCCATTGTAGTACTGAAATAGATAATGAAGAATAGAAGAGGGTAATGTGTAGAGGAGATAAAGGTGATGAAACAGTGTATTTTTGGCCACTAAACTGTCTTATTTTGAGTTTGAGGCTGTATACTTTCATCATTGTATCCCCTACAACCAAACACAATGCTGTGTGTACAGTTGTTGCTTATAGTTGACTGGATTGAAACTCTGGGTACCCATCACCACATCATTTTGAGTTCTTGCAATTCTAAGTGTCATAATTAGATCTTTAAACATACTTGGAAAAATATAATTTCATAAAGGGAATATTGTGGTACTATTTACATAATACTTTTGCCTTTAATAAGTCTTATGATGATAAAAGCCAGCCTAAGTTAAAACCTAAGTAGTGTAGAGCAAAAATAAAACAATGTACCATTTTAACAACATTGTTAATGAGTTAGCATTTAGGTTGAAAGAGTTAAAACCCCAAGTTAAAAACGCCTCAGTTTTTAAACTGTAAAAAGGAAAATAGCAATAATAGTAGATACCTCATAAGGCTGTACATATTATACAAAATAATGCCTAAAGAATGCTTGTTATAGTGCCTGACACCGAGAAAGCTCTTAACATTTTATCTATTACTTAGTACATCGACATCATTCCATTAAACACATTAATCACTCCTGAAATAACTTTTCAGTTTGTTATATCTCTTAACAGGTATTAAATAAGTTCAAAGACTGTAGAGTGCCACAAAGTTTAAAAAAAAAATGTCAATGTAGGGCTTTGTGTGAGCTGAACAAATTTTCCCTGATATAAATAGCATGACATGCTTTTCAAATTATCTTTTATTTCCAAGAGAATGATACATTTCCTCTTAAAACTTAATTAGTATCAAAATACATACTATTTAAATGAATTGATGTGATCATTCATACAATCTTCTTCATACATTAAAATGTGAAGTTGACCTACAGTAGTCATATATATTAAGCCTGAACTGACTTCTTAATACAACAGTAATATATTGGCCTCCTCTTTTTGAATCATGTGACAATGCCACTATTAAAATCACTAGTAGTGAAGTAACAATGTTTATACAAATAAAAAAAACCTTGAAAATACTAAAGCTTTTTTAAAGATTCTGTAAAAATCTAATGATGTTATTTGAAGTTCTTTTCAAGAACAAATGTTTGAGTGATAAGTAGCTGAGTGCTGCAGGAATTAATAACCAAGATTCCCTGTTCTCATGTTTACTATGTTCTAGTATAGGTATGCAGACAATAAACAAGTCAGTATAAATATGTATAATATTTTACATGGTGATAGGTCCTATGGAAAAGGTAAAAGTTATGAAAAGAATACAGAATTCTATGGTTCAGAAGTATTGAAAATATTCATTTCTTTTTTTAAACCAGACACAGGCTTACAAAATAGCCAGCTACTAACAGTATTTTAGGAAGGAAGATACTGGTTGAAGAAGGTTATGTTTTGAAAGTATGTGTGATAAATGACATAAACATTCAAGTAGTACATTTTTAGGAAATCCTTTAACTTGAAAAATACACAAGTTATCCAGTAAGGACACAATTAGATAATATCAGATCATAAAAGTTTACATGTCAGTAAAACACTCTCTGTGAAAAATGTGATTTAACCTTAATCTTAACTTTACATAGGTTGTTACGGATATGAATGGGGTCTCTGTTTAGATTTATTCTAAAATAAAAAAATGTTAACAAGTTATTAACAAGACAGAAAACTTGATTTTGTTAGTTTGGGGAGGGTATTTTTTTAAATTAAAGAATTAAGTACCTTACACTTCTCAAAAGAAGACATTTATGCGGCCAGCAAACATGAAAAAAGCTCATCATCACTGGTCATTAGAGAAATGCAAATCAAAACCACAATGATATACCATCTCACATCGGTTAGAATGGCAATCATTAAACTCAGGAAACAACAGATGCTGGAGAGAATGTAGAGAAATTACACACTGTTGGTGGGAGTGTAAATTAGTTCAACCATTGTGGAAGACAGTGTGGTGATTCCTCAAAGATCTAGAACCAGAAATACCATCTGACCCAACAATCCCATTACAGGGTATATGCCCAAAGGATCATAAATCATTCTTCTATAATGATTATAAATCATTCTTCTATAACATGCACACATATGTTTATTGCAGCACTGTTCACAATAGTAAAGACTCAGACCCAACCCAAATGTCCATCAATGACAGACTGGATAAAGAAAATGTAGCACATACACACCATGAAATACTATGCAGCCATAAAAAAACGATGAATTCATGTCCTTTGCAGGGACATTGATGAAGCTGGAAACCATTATTCTCAGCAAACTAACACAGGAACGGAAAACCAAACATCACGTTTTCACTCATAAGTGGGAGTTGAACAATGAGAACACATGGACACAGGGAGGGGAACATCACACACTGGGGCCTGTCGTGGAGTGGGATCCTAGGGGAGGGATAGCATTAGGATAAATACCTAATGTAGATGACAGGTTGATGGGTGCAGTAAACCAACATGGCATGTGTATACCTATGTAACAAACCATGTTCTGCACATGTATCCCAGAACTTAAAGTATAAAAAATAAGAGTTAAGTATCTGAAATAGATTTGGGATTAAAATTATTTGTATTTCATCTTTTTGGGGTAACTTAAAAATGCTATTAATATATTCCATTCATGAATCTGAAATTCATGAAATGAAAATAAGAAAGCAATGGTTTCCAATTTATGTTTTAAGGATTCCCTTTGAAGACAAAACATTTAAAATATATGTTAAAATGGAAAATCATTTCTTAAAAATCAGAAATTACATTTGTCTGTTATCATTTTCAGTGCTATTTATAAAATATAAATTTAAGCCTACTTTTGCCTAGTTATAAATTGTTTTACCCATACACAAAAGCAGTTTTGTTGAATCACATTCAGTAAGTTATCATTGAAGAAGTGACTGTACACTATCCTCTAGGCCAATGATTCAGGGGTCCCTGGAAAGGTAAGCAGTCTGGGTCTGCAGGTCTTCTGCTCTCAAATCAAAGGAGCTGTTTTGTCATATATCAAGATTCTACAAAAGATGTTATTTACAAATATGTATTTCACAACCTTAAAAATATTCTGAAAAAACCATTGATCAAGGAAACAGAAATCTACCAGAAAAAAAAGCCTCACAAACTTGTTAATGATTCTTCTCCCTTGGGAAACTGGCTAGGAAGAGCACATTCAGGTAATATATCTTTTCATTTTCATTTTTCCATATTATTCTTCAGAGATAATTTTGGGCACATTCCATATAATTTCAAATCATACTACCTGATAATTACTATTTTAAAAATAGTAATTAAAACACAAACTCTAGGCTGATAAAAATTGTTTAAATAAAGAAGTTGATGAAAACAAAAGTTTAAAACAAGTTTTGAGTTCAAAACAAAAAAACTTGAGTTCAAACTTTGTGACTGGGCAACTCCTTTAAAAGTAAATGTTCAGAAAAAACATTCAGAAAAAATTCACTAAGTGTTTGAGTAAGTTTGGAGGGAGACAAGTAGAGAGGGGTTGGACATGTGAATTGGGGGATAAAAAGCATGGGCAAATAATTTTCTAAGAAAAAAGGAATGGAATGAGCAAAGGGATAAAGGAATGAACTGTTCCCAATGAGAAAGAACTCTATTTGGTTAGGACATAGTTGAAGGGCAATAAGAAATGACTGTGAACTCAGATTGTAGCCAGCTAATGAAAGGTTAACACCAGAGTAAGAATTTTGGCTTTTTTCAGTAAAAAAGAAGGAAGTGCAGACATACCTCTTTTTATTGTGCATCACTTTATTGTGCTTTGCAGATATTGTGGTTTTGATAAATTGGTTTCTTTCGATCCTGTGTCCAGCAAGTCTATGAGTGCCATTTTTTCAACAGCATGTTCTCACTTCATGTCTCTCTGCATTTTGGTAATTTTTGCAATATTTCAAAAGTTTCCATTATTATTAAACCTATTTTAATGATCTGTAATCCGTGATCTGTGACGTTTTTTAAGTATTTGGAGGCAGCATGAATCATACCCATGTAAGGCAGTGAACGTAATAAAAAAAAAGTGTATGTCCGGACTGCTCTACTAACCAGCTGTTTCCACATCCCTCTCTCCTTGAGACAAAATAACATTGAAATTAGCCCAATTAATAATCCTACAATGGCCTCTAAATGTTCAGGTAAAAGGAAGAGTCACATATCTCTCACTTTCAATTAAAAGTTAGAAATAATTATACCTAGTGATCAAGCATTTCTCACCAAGGACTATCTTGGAAAGCCATGACAGGCTGAAAGCTAGGTCTCTTGCACAAGTTGTGAATGCAAAGGAAAAGTTCTTGAATAAAATTAAAAGTGCTATTTCCTTACTAGAAGTAATTGAAAAGCGTTCCAGAAAACATGGATGGTAAGAAAATGAAACGGCCTTATTGCTGATATGGGAATGTTTTAGTGGTCTGGATAGATCAAACCAGCCACAACATTGCCTTAAGTGAAAGCCTTATTCTGACCAAAGCCCTAACACGCTTCAATTCTATGAATGCTGAGAGAGACGAGGAAGCTATTGAAGAAAAGTTGGAAGCTACCAGGAGGTTGGTTAATGATGTTTAAGGAAATAAGTTGTTTCCATAATATAAAAGTGCAAGGTGAAGCAGTAGGTGCTGATGGAGAACCCGCAGTAAGTTATCCAGAATATCTAGCCAAGATCACTGATGAAAGTGATTACACTAAACAACATATTTTCAATTTAGATAAAACAACCTTCTTTTACAAAAAGGTGCCATCTAAAACTTTCATAGCTAAAGAAAAGTTAGTGCTTGCCTTTAAAGCTTTAAAGGACAGACTGAGTCTCTTTAGTGGTGAATGTAGCTGGTGACTTTAAGTTGAAGCCAATGCTCATTTGCCATCCTGAAAATCCTAGGACCCTTAAAACTTTTACCTACTCTGCCTGTGTTCAATACATGGAACAGTCTGGATAATAGCACATCTGTTTACAACATGGTTCGCTGAACATTTTAAGCCCATTGTTGAGACCTACTGCTTGGAAAAAAGAATTCCTTTCAAAATATTACTACTCATTGACAATGAACTTGGTCACCCAACAGCTCTGATGATGTACAAGTAGATAAATGTTGTTTTCATGCCTCTTAACACAACATGCGTTCTGCAGCCATGGATCAGGGAGTAAATTTGACTTTTGAATCTTACTATATAAGAAATACATTTTGTAAGACCATAGCTTCATAGGTAGTGATTCCTCTGATGGATCTGGACAAAGTAAATTGAAACCTTCCAGAAAAGATTTGCCATTCTAGATGCCATTAAGAACATTTGTGATTCAGGGGAGGAGGTCTAAATATGAACATTAACAGGAGTTTGAAAGAAGTTGACTTCAACTCCCACAGATAATTTTGCCCTCAAAATTCATGACTTCAGTGAAGGAAGTCACAGCAGATGTGGAAATAGCAAGGGAACTAAAATTTAGCAATGGAGTCTGTAGATGTGACTGAATTGCTACAACTTGATGACAAAACTTGAACAGATGAGGAATTTTCTTATGAGCAAAGAAAGTGGTTTCCTGAGTTGGAATCTACTCCTGGTGAAGATGCTGGGACCATTGCTGAAATGACAATAAAGAACTTAGAAAATTATTTAAACATGGTTGACATGGTTGATAAAGCAGTGGCAGGGTTTGGGAGGACTGGCTCCAATTTTGAAAAAATACCTATCATTGGTAAAATGCTATCAAAACAGCATCACATGCTAGAGAAATCTTTCATGAAAGGACAAGGCAATAGATGTGATAAACTTCATTGTTGTCTTAAGAAATTGCCATAGCGACTCCAACTTTAGTAACCACTACATGGATGTCAGCAAACGACATCCAGACAAGATCCTCTGCCAGCAAAAGGAGTACAAACTTCTGTACGTTCAGATGATTGTTAACATTTTTTAGCAATAATGTGTGTGTGTGCGTGTGTGTGTGTGTGTATTTTATATAGGGTCTCGCCATGTTGACCAGTTTGGTCTTGAACTTCTGGGCTCAGGTGATCCTCCCACCTTGGCCTCTGAAAGTGCTGGGATTACAGGTGGGAGCCACTGCACAGAGCCTATTTTTTTATTAAGGCATGTATATTGTGTTTTTTGACATAATGCTATTGCACACTTAATAGACTATAGTATGATGTAAACATAACTTTCATATGCACTGGAAAACCAAAAATAGGTGTGTAACTTGCTTTATTACATCACTTTATCGATATGGGGTGGAACCAAACTTGCAGTATCTCCAAGGTACGTCCATAATATCAAGGGAAATTTCATGTATGAGATAAATTCCAGAGACATTACAGAGGTAGAATGGATAAAGCTTGAGCACTGATTGCAAGTGAAATGAATGAAAGAAAGAAATCAAAGAGAATGCTAAAGTGGAGTTCAGGTAAGGACCATAAGGATGAAAAAGATTAAAGGTAAAAGATTTTCAATATCTACACTGATTTGTTTATGTCAAGGAAATTTCAAAAGCATAGCCAAAATACATGAGTGATACAAATTTTATTTTTCATGCTAAAATTTTTTTACAAATTTTATTGTGTCATACACAACTACAAGAGTAATAGTTACAACTGAATTAAAAAAATAGCATTTTGGGGGCATTTCTATTTGTTTGCTACTATCATAAGCATGTTTTATTACATGAACAGCAATAATTACAATTACAGAACTGCTCAATTCATAAATGTAGTGTGTCATGATGGAGGCTACTACATAATATAAACAGTAAGTGCAAAAACATTTTCACATTCTATATTATTATTTATTATATAACTAGAATCAAGGACTAGAATCTAGGTAATACCATCATTCAAATATCTGACCAAGTGAATCAAGTGAGCAAGCACATCACATCATTTTCCAAAATCTGTTATAGCTTAGTTCTAAAGAAAAATATAAGATGAAACATACAAGGCATGGCTTGTTAATAATTTATGCCTAAAACCATTATATAATAAAAATCTGCATCTTTTGCAACTTGGCATTTGTTTCATCTGACACAGTAATAAAAAAGATGAATAGTACAATCAGCACTTGGAATTACCCAACTATAGCTGATACAGTATCTCCCAGACTTCTAGTTTCTAAAATTCTGGGGGAAGTGGGACAATTTGAACTATAACAATCTACATGGTAGTAATATTACCTTTTGGCCATTGGCCCAATACTAATCCTTTTTTGTTTTTTTAATATTCAAAATATGCTGAAATCATCTCTTAAACACATTTCAATTAATGTAATTAAAAACAGAAGGGTAACAGCTTCCTTTTAGAAGACTTAGATTTAGTTATGAAAAATTTGCCATATCTTTGTTAATTTATGGAACAATTTTAGGGTCAAATATAGATCATACTCTATTTTTCAATTTAGAGTCTGTGATAAATACTTGTGTGAATAACTATAAACACAACCAAATTAGTTTTAAAAATGGAAATTACCATTTTTATCTCTTTAGTAACTTTAATTACTTGACTTTATCCAATTTAAGGACAAACTTCAAAAATTCACTGTGAAATTTGTAGTCTGACTAAGCACAAAAATACACAAATGTTAGTTCTAGTCAGAAATTTCAGCTGACAAATGAAAATTTCACTTTGAAAGTAGATCTGGGACACAGAAGTTAAATTTTTCATCTAAACACATCATAAATATATTGTTATAATGTAAAAATAATTTTTTAAAAGAAATGTTTAACAGTCTTTTTACTCCACCATCTCAAACATGTAAAATTTTTCCCTAAAAGAAAACAGTGTAAGATAAACATCTTAACTGATGAAACCCAATTTTATAAAAGAGAATAAAACTAATTACTTTTATATGTACTTGAGCCAAGTAGTTGCTGCTTCCAGATGTGAGCTACAAATCATGACCTAATGACATTATGGTAAGCAACCTTTTGCTTATAACCCTAGTAACCTGAAATTCAATTCATATTGCTTATCAAAGACCCATATGTATTTGTAAATTTAAAAATTTACATCTTTTAAAAAGTAACAAACTATTTTCTTAAATAAAATATAATTATTATATAAATAACTGTTTATTCTAAGAACTTTAAAAGACAAACAAAATGGGGTGGGGGAAAGTTGGGCACATGCCCGCCAAGAAAATATCTAGAATTATATCACAATAATAAGGCTAAGAACCATGAAGGATTTATTGGACTAAAGTTTCAAGTCTCCTAACACATTATTTTAATTGTCTTTTTGATGGTCTCCTACCTATTTGAACATTGCAGTGTCCTTTCCAAACTGTAAATCAGACAATCTGAAGTGTGCTATATTTTATTGTCATTTTCTTAGAGAAAATAATTGCTTCATTGGCCTAACAAAAAACGCACAGGAAAACTGTACACAAAATATAGCCATTTAAATGTTCCATACTTAAGATGGTTATTTAGTAATTTCAAACAATTTATGTAGTATCTAATATTTTCATACTATTCTTATTTCAAATCTCAAATACATTAATCTCTTATTTATAAATAATTTCCTTAGACAATGGATCAATCTTTATTGGAATGATGAAGGGGTACTAAATTTTAACAGAAAATTAAGCTAAAGATTATGTTCCAAAGCATTTTATAAGTGTTCATTCTCCACTTAAAACATTTTAGATGCTACCAAAATCTTAGCCTAGCAGTATTAGTTTGATTGTCACTACTATTTGAACTTTCCTCTCATTTTTAATCATACCAATCTGAGTCAGCAGGGATTTCCAATATATATTTTAAACGATAGAACACAGATATGGGAGACAGACACTTGGTCTGGCTCCAATTATACTACTTAGTTATGTATGTGATCTTCAGCCAGTCCCTCAACTTCTCCATGCCTTTCCTTCCCCTTCTAAAAGATAAGGAGCCTATCACTCTCCTTTGTTGGACTCATGGAACTGTGGGAAATCATGTAAGAAAAACATAGGAAAGAACTCTAAAAAGGGCCAATGTGCTATCAACACACAGACATTTGTTATAGTACCGTATTTTATTAGAATGACCAGTCTACTAGGGTGTAACTTAAAGTTATACCAAGAAGTATCAGAAAAATTTCTGTAACATATCTTTACCATGTCCTCTGGATAAGGTCTGAGAGCAGTTTAGAAAAGTGTATTAATACCTATCCTATTCCCATGGGAAAAAGCACATTGGACACTGACCTAAGAAAAGCTAAAAGCCTCATTCACTCTTTCTAGATGTTTTATGGCTATACTTCTGCTTCACCTGAATGTGTGTTTGTAGTTTTATTAACTTACAGCCTGTTTTGTTCCAGGCTGATTCTGACAGTTACTTAACTCTCTCTGAAAGTAGTCACATGCCATCTTAATTTCTCTTCTATCTTTTTTACGTGTTGCAAATTCTTGTTTTTTTTCTGACTCAAACTCCAATGAAACTAGATGTAGTAAAAAAAAAAATATTTAATTCAAAAAATGAAGAAAGATTCAAAATTAAGTGACTTAAAAGCAAATGTTTCTTCTACTTTCCATCCTTTTCAGGAGATACTATGCATGTACTCTAATAGGATATAAGAAGCACAGATCATCAGAAAAATCTGTTTAATTTACACAATGTAATTTTCCAAGGTTAAAAGACATAAGCAAGAAATTTTCTAAGGTTAAAAAACACAAGCAAGAAAACAAGGATTGATTTTTGTATGAGCATATCTAAAAGATAATTTTAAATGAATGGTGATAATGAAGTAAATGGGACATGAGGACAGGGTGGGAACAGAATAGAAAGAATATGATAAAATGTCTTTAACATTTTTTTGATTTTACACAGTCACTAAATGTGTAAAATTTACACATTTTAGTAAATGTGTAGCTCACTAGCTAAATGTGAAAGCAGACAGGTGACTGGGTCACATATGGAGAAGCAGATTTGGAAGCCCTACTAGAGATACAGGTGATTTTTGAAGTCACATAATTAAAAATGTTGAGACAAAAGGGGATCTCTATCATATATATAGATCATGTCAAATGAGAAAATGAGAATGATATAAAAAATACAAACAGAATCAATGTATCAAAGAAGTATGCAGTAGTAGTCAGAAAACATAGCAGAAGAAAAATGAAAATGAAGTTGTATTTTTTTATTTTTTATTTTTTTTTAACTAGAAAGGCCATAATGAACTTAAAGGACTGATATTGGGTTTAATAGTAAGGATGGCTTGAGTTAGCAATGAATTAAGGGAAGACTAGTGTGAAAAAAAAAAAAAAAGAAAAAGCACATTCAACGAATTTAAGATATTCACTCAGGAAAACCTGGAGAAAATAATATGAAAATTAAGGGGAAACCTGAGTGTGTTTAAAGGCAGAATTAAACAAATAAAGCGTACGTTTTATGCTTGAGAGAGTCAGACTAATAAACAGGCTGTTTTAGACCTAAGTTAGGCACTTAGGGGATGGGGAAAGGGAAACCTGATTTCTGTCACGAGAAAACAGAATGAAATTAATCTCAACCCACCTACATTTTTTGGTATCATCACTCCTACACTTAGTGATACTATTTAAATGTCCCTAGAACTTGGTAAGTGAAAAAACAAAAAAAAAAAACTTAAATGAAAAATGATATTGAAAATATAAAACAGCAAAGTGAGTAAGTCAATAATCTATATTTGAAAACAATTTTAAATAAAATTAAAACTAAAAACTATAAAAAAGTAACTACTAGAGGCATCATATTCCAAGTGATGTGCAAAGTGATTAAATTTCTAAATAGGTTTTGTTTTGATATAGCCACCATCATTTAATGACAGGATTTCTTGAACAATTTCTATCAAAAAAAAGTTTCCTTCTGTAAAATATTGATAAAATTGATAACTGGGTACCTAACAGTTGCAAAATATGTCTACACCATTCTCTAGCATGAAAAGCAACATAAAAAAAAATGGAGCATCAAAATATTTCAAATTTATTTTATGCCAGATCCAACATGTAATTGGAACCTATTCCCAATCTATGGGTTTCTGAATTTCATTTTCCTATTTATTGTATTTTTACGAGAAACTTGTTGTAATGAATCTGTACCACTTTACTTGACATTTACTAAAGCTGTACAAAAGCCATGCACGGTTTATTTACAGTATTGTACATTAAATGATAATGTTTGAAGATCACACAAAGATTTCACAAAACTATAATACAGAAAGACGTGTGAAAACATTAGGGGCTTTCAAAATTTTAGGTATGGAATTTTGCAAAGATTACTTTGGCTTACAAGTGTTAGGCAATCACTAACTTGAAGTAAGTAACAAAAACATGCAGATTACAGTGTCAACAAATGAAAAGCTATAAATGTTTAGCTGAAAGCTAAAATATCGTGTAGCTGAAATACTACTTATAACAATGGGAATTTATAAAACAGGAAAAAAGGTTATTTAAAAGTCTTCCATGAATAATAGACTTTCAGTAATTTTCTATAAAAACATTCAGAAATTAAGTTTCTCAAATTATGTTTATCACCAAAATTATGATTTCAGTAGTGACTGGAGCGATGACTGTTAAATAATTATTTATTGTACTATAGGGGAAGTATCAGCTTTTCCCTGTAGGGGATAGGCTGGAGAAGGAAGTCAAACAGTAAATTTAGATTCAAGTAAAAGATCCTAGTACAAATACATCATTAACACAGAGTGGAGAGTTACAAGAACTGCAGGTCCACATACTTTTAACTGTATTCTTAAAATAGAAGTGTAAACTTTAGGTTTGTTCAATTTAAGATCTCCTATTAGGATATACCTCTTCACTGAGAGTGTAGGAAACATCAATAGATATTTCTTCTTTAAATCCATCTCTTCCAGTTTTTACTGTTGTGGCTGAAGTACATTTAAATACTCAGACTGCCCCAACTGATAAGTTGTGTTTCTTCCACAGTCGACATACTGATACCTCTCCTGTGATATCTGTTCAGAGTGGCCAAAGTATGTTGTTGTCACAGTAACTCTAAAAATAATGTAATTGGGGAGAGACATTTAATAGTTATATTAGAAGTTTTTCCATAATGAGACTACTTTTACACATAAAAATTATCTCCTAGAAGAGAATATTTGATTAATGATAACTCAATATTGTGCACATAGTCCTCTTAAGGAACATTTCCCCAACAGACAACAAAAATGGATAGCTGAGTGAGCCCTGTCGATATAATTACACATAATAAATGTAATATTTTAAGACAATTATCTTCTGTTGAAAATATAAAAGTTCATTATATGCTTAAAAGTGACCATGGTTCTCTTATAGAAAAAAAGGTTAATCAAATGTCAGCTAATGGTCAAAACACCAAACCTGTAACCAACAATGTTTTATTGGCTTAGATAACACCCAATTTACAAACCAATAATATTACTACTTCTTATTACTGTTAATGACTACTTATCAAGGGAGTAAGGAATTGGATGTGGGGCTCAGTTCACCGTATCCTTTCCATTTTCCTGAACTCTTGTGACATCCAAATTCACTATTTAGCAGTCATGTAGTCTTTCACTACTTCTCTGACCAACCATTTCCTGATTTTTAAAGTGGGTGATATTTACTCAACCTCACAGCACTCTTGTAAGGCTTAAAACCCAACTGAGGTGGCATTTATAAAGATGTTGTGTATATTATAAGCCAATGTTATAAATCTAGAATTTTGACAAGCAATATCTCTTTCAAAAAAGATTCATACTTACTGCATCATGAGTACTATGTTATGCACTTTGATGGATATCAGAGTACAGAAATCACTGTTAAAAGAAATTAAAACGTGAACAAATACAAGTTATTACATTATAACTTATAAATATAAATTCTCCTTCCTATATTAAAGCTAACATGCTACCTAAGAATGTATAATAAGCATTTATTGGTTGAGCATTTTCTATACTTCAAACAATTGACTGATATATTCATGCCTTCTTACTAGAAAAAACATGTATGTATTCACACCACTGCAGTTGCAGGGTTGTTTAAACGCAGGCTATAAATTACTTACATATTTCGCTCATCTTCTGAAATTTTGATAACTAGGTTGTTATTTACCCTAAAATTCTATATCTAAGCTTTCAAAAGATGATGAAAATTTATAATTATTTAAATATAGTAACTAAGTTTAACAATAGTAACATAGTTAACATAGTAACTAAAAATAAAGTGACATGGTATATATGACCCTAATTCTGAAAAAAAAAACAAAATAAATTTTATGTATATATATATATATATATACATGAATATTATATATGTTGAAAAAGAAGAACAGAGAGGATCAGAAACCAGAATACTGCATAATGTACTCTTTTTGACTATGGAAATTAAAAAACATGTATATTCTTAATACTTTATTTTATACATTTCATTACTTGATAATAAAAAGTTATAAATCAGAACTTACTACATATAACTCATTTCCTCTGCTATAATGGTAGGTACTGTGTAATCAATCTGAAAGGGAAAAGGGAAAAAATCAATAGAGAATAGGATCAAAACATCAAATATTTCAGATATACTTCATAACTTAAAAGAATTAGAAAATTTTCTCCCTTTACAAGCTTGATTCTCAAAGATTTCATCTTGTAAGTCTACAAGACACATTTCTTTTTCTTTTTTTTTTCTTTGAGACACGATCTCACTGTGTCACCCAGTTTGGAGTACAGCGGTGTGATCACGGCTTGCAAGCCTCGACCTACTGGGTTCAAGTGATCCTCCCACATCAGCCTCCCCAGTAGGTGTGACGAGAGGGGCACACCACCACACTCAGCACATTTCTGTATTTTTTTGTAGAGATGAGGTTTCACCATGTTGCCCAGGCTGGTCTTGAATTCCTGGGCCTCAAGCAGTCCACCAAGCTCAGCTTCCCAAGGGTGCTGGTATCACAGGCATGAGCCATTGTACCCAGCGGAGACACATTTCTAAATCAAGTTTTTGAGGAAATCCCCCACCTCCTTCAAGTTATATGATATACAAAGCTGATATTCATTTCACTCTTACAAAGTATTTCATGATTGAGTCTTACTTGTTTCATATCAAGTGGACCAATATTGGTTATGTTGTTTAAGCGTGCCTTTCCAATAACTGTTTTTGCAAATTGAACTTGGGCAGTGATGTTTTCAACTTCGACAGAATAATAGTTATTGTTCGTTATATTTAGTGTGTTCTACAAAAAAGGAGACAAAATGTACAAGTTAGCTAAAAATAAACATACAAATACGTATTTAAAATTAAAGAAAGTAACTTCAGCTGTGGCTATGCTTCGTTTATTAAGAAAAAGAAAGCAATACCAAAATGTCAAAGAAAATTAAACCAATTATTTGGTTTTATGCATGAGTACTATGTATGTAATATGCCAAGAATAAACACATGATTCAACATTTAAAAAAACAGAAAATGTATAGTTTCAGAATATGGACAAATTAATGTCAGAAAATTTAATTGTGGCCTTAGCAAATGTTTAATAAAAATAATTTTAAGATTTAATCCACATTTTTACTAACTCAATATATACACATGTCTCCACAAACTTTATTAGTGAGCTGTTTGCTATTCTATTAAATACAAAGATGATCATTTAAAATGTTCAATAGTACCTAAAATCATGTTTTTTGTTTAAAAGAAACTGCTATTTCAACTTATACACTAGTAGAAATTTACACCAGCTCACTATGAAGAAGAAATGGGCTAGATTCAAGTCTGGTTGGTTGGGGAGAAATGTGGTTACATCATTCACATGCTTAAGTAACAACTAATAGCTGGGATCACCTTACACATTTCTAATTTACAATTGTCTTAAATTACTGTAGAAAACAGTCATTAAAAAATTTAAAAATGTTAAATAAAAAATAACAGATATATAAAAGATCTAAAACAGTCATACCAAAAGGTATCATAAACAAAATCAGTAGACACTAAATGATAAATAGAAGAAATATTTGTAAGCATCAGTTATAATCTAGAATATGCAAAGAGCCCTTACAAATTGAAAAGACAAAACTCTAACAGGAAATGAAAAAAGAAAAAACAATATACATAAACAAATCAAAAAGGTACAAAGCTAAATGGCCAAAAATATTTTACAATGCTCAACTTCATTTACAGTTAGGAAAAAGTTAATTTAAGTAAAAATGGAATATTGCTTTAAATTCCTTGAACTAGTATAATTTACAGAAAGCAACAAATTCTGTTCCTGGCACAGATATGGGAAAAGAGTATATTTTTATACTGCTAGGAAATATGTGAAGTATTACAGCCATTTCATCAGTAATTCAGTCATATACATTAAAATTAGAACTGTGTACAGACTTTGATCTAGCAATCCTACTTCTGAGCACCTATTTAACAGAAATAAAAACATTAGGATGCTAATGACAGTGTTATTTGAAATGGGAAAAAAAATCCTCAAAATAAAACGAATTCTATTCATAAAACAATGAATACATTATATTAAGTCCTTATATGGAAAATTATGAAGCCATCAAAAAGAACCAAGCCAGATAATCAGGAAAGATTTTTACAAGGTATTAACAAATGTGAAAACCAAGATGTACATAAGTAAGTACTTAATAATATTTTTTAAAAATACTGATTTTTATAAAGCTGAATATGTGAGTGTATATATACATGTTAACAGGAATATGGAGAAAGATATGAAAAGATGCAATATGGGACGAGCTGAAGGAGAGAAAATAGTTTTAGTAAAAAAGGATGAAAGAATATGCTAGAGTCAGCAATTATATGATTACATTTATGGAGTCATTTACGTTGGTATAGTCACAAATGTAAAGAAATTTCAAAAAAGTTCTCAAACATAGTAAAAATAACATTTATCTAAATATATAAACGTTTTATCTGGTTCTTAATGTTCATTTCAATTTCATTTCCAGACATGATAGGAAAGATACAGTTAATATGAGGTCAATGGATCTTCTGATAAGACCAAGGATTGAAATTTAGAAGAATCCTGGAAGTCTTTGTATATGCAAAATTATGCTGGTACCTGTCTTTTTCTGTACTGTACATAAGTTTCATTAGAATATTTAAAGGATCAATGACACAAAACAGGTTGAGAATACAAATGCTTATGAGAATTAGGACAAATAAAAAATAAGACAGAATAAATAAAAATTTAGTAATAAAGGTCAGACATTTGTTGTTCAGAGTAGTGAGTATTCATTTAACTTAAAAGATGAAAAGAGATCACTGTAATTATTCACAAAGACCCTAAACTACCTATCATCTTTAATTGGCAAATATACTTTCAGCAATTTATCCTAAAGAAATAACCTGAAATGGAAACAAAGTTTAAGCACATAGATGTTTTCTGAATATTTGTAATAGCAAAATTAAACATCCATTAAGAAAATGGTTGAATTAATTACAATATGATCACGGAAAAGACTACACAAGACAATTTGACAGGGGAAAATTTACTGTGACCTAGTTGAAATGTGCATTTGTATATATGTGAATGAGTGTGTGTGTACCCTTTACACGTGAGAATGATTACATTTGTAAATGTATATGCATTGCTCGTAAATATATGTATGTGGTAATAGTTCGACCTAGGTAGTAGAAGTAAAAATCTTCATACATTATAGTTTTCAAATGTCTTATAATGACAAATATTTTTGTAAGCAGAAAGACAAATGTTACTAAAAAGTAGTACTACTAATATGTACTAATTTTAAGAAAGCAAAGCAGTTCCGTTTTCAAAATACTGATAATGTACAGAAAATTCAGCCTCTTATTGTCATCTAGTTAAACTTAATGCTCATCCAAATAATCTTATTTTTCATTTAATGTTCAGTCTGTCTCAGTTTAAGTGGCAGTATTCCAAAATGTGAGAATTTCTGCATAATTATTTAAAATAGAGTATGATATTCATATTTAAAGATACTTTCTGGTACTTAAAAGAAAACATCACATGGCTTTTTATTGGTAGTACATATTTATGTTCTTTGACACTAAAAAAGGCTTTGGATGTAGGCCAAAAAAAGTCTGGTCAATGTTTTAAACAGTGTACAAAAAAGAAAATGTGTTCCTTGTTCCAAAGGGCTGAGAAAATACCCAACAATTCCCCAGTTGTGTAAAACAATTTACAATTAGCATTGTGTTATAAATGTTTTATTCATATATATATATATACATATATTTTCCTATATTGTTGTTTTTAAAGAAAAAGTCCTTAAACCGGCAACTTTTGACAGAAAGCAATAAGGATAAACGGATCCATGGGAGTTACTTTTTATCTGCAATTAAGTAGTGATTCCACTTTAACATAACATTCCGTTTCACTCACTGTCCCGACAAACTTCCCTCTTTCCAATCACCACTACAGACATCTCTACCTCAACCTTAACCATACCATTCACCTCTGCAAGAAAAAACAACTATCACTCTTCCTGGCAGATCACTGTCACTCAGATATATTTCATGGTTGGCCAATATACATCGTCCCTTTTCCTAATTCAACAGTTAGCAAACCATGCTCTTTTCAAACAAATGTTAACATGTAAAACAGGTAGAAAACCTCTCTGAGCTTTTTGTTTGTTTTGTTTTCATGAGTGGCAAGGCTACACAGTCCTTCCAAAAACAATGTTTGAAGAAACACACATTGTTTGCAAAAAGAACAAAGCTGGAGACATCACTTCAAACTATACTATAAGGCTACAGTAACCAAAACAGCATGGTACTGGTATCAAAACAGAGATATACACCAATGGAACAGAACAGAGCCCTCAGAAATAATACCACACATCTACAACCATCTGATCTTTGACAAACCTGACAAAAACAATAAATGGGGAAAGGATTCCCTATTTAATAAATGGTGCTGGGAAAACTGGCTAGCCATATGTAGAAAGCTGAAACTGGATCCCTTCCTTATACCTTATGCAAAAATTAATTCAAGATGGATTAAAGACTTAACTGTTAGACCTAAAACCATAAATATCCTAGAAGAAAACCTAGAGAGTACCATTCAGGACATAGGCATGGGCAAGGACTTCATGACTAAAACACCAAAAGCAATGGCAACAAAAGCCAAGGCATGGGCAAGGACTTCATGACTAAAACACCAAAAGCAATGGCAACAAAAGCCAAAATTGAAAAATAGGATCTAATTAAAGAGCAAAATAAACTACCATCAGAGTGAACAGGCAACCTACAGATGGGAGAAAATGTTTGTAATCTACATATCTGACAAAGGACTAATATCCAGAATCTACAAAGAACTTAAATAAATCTATAAGAAAAAAACCAAAAAACCCCATCAAAAAGTGGGCGAAGGATATGAACAGACACTTCTCAAAAGAAGACATTTATGCAGCCAACAGACCCATGAAAAAATGCTCATCATCACTGGCCATCAGAGAAATTCAAATCAAAACCACAATCAGATACCATCTCACAACAGTTAGAATGGCAATCATTAAAAAGTTGGGGAAACAACAGATGCTGGAGAGGATGTGGAGAAATAGGAACACTTCTACACTGTTGGTGGGAGTGTAAACTAGTTCAACCACTATGGAAGACAGTGTGGCGATTCCTCAAGGATCTAGAACTAGAAATGTCATTTGATCCAGCCATCTCATTACTGGGTATATACCCAAAGGATTATAAATCATGCTGCTATAAAGACACATGAACATGTATGTTTGTTGTGGCACTATTCACAAGAGCAAAGACTTGGAACCAACTGAAATGTCCATCAATGATAGACTGGATTAAGAAAATGTGGCACACATATACTATGGAATACCATGCAGCCATAAAAAAGGATGAGTTTCATGTCCTTTGCAGGGACATGGATGAAGCTGGAAACCATCATTCTGAACAAACTATTGCAAGGACAGAAAACCAAACACGGTGTGTTCTCACTCACAGGTGGGAATTGAACAGTGAGAACATCTGGACACAGGGTGGGGAACATCACACACCAGGGTCTGTGGTGGGGTAGGGGGATAGCATTAAGAGAAATATCTAATGAAAATGACAAATTAATGGGTGCAGAACACCATCATGGCACCTGTATACATATATAACAAACCTGCACGTTGTGCACATGTACCCTAGAACTTAAAGTATAATTAAAAAAAACCACAGGGCATTTTTACATATGCTAATTTATAAGAGAAACCAGTCACTTGTATGTCATCTTTAAAGCTGATAAAGGAATGGTCTGTTAAAGGTGGCAAAAACTGCATTTCCCAAATACAATGAAATGAAAATGTTACATTTATAAAATCTATCAAATCAACTATGTCAACACTGCTAGAAGTTATTCAGAGTCAAATGTTGAAAAGTAAATTGTAATACCTTTTTTCTTTTTTTAGTTTATTTTACCCTCCTAAAGATATTTTCAAATGCTAAATTATTCTGCATATACAGAATTGCCAGTATTTATTATTGCTATTTTTAGCAGAACCAGAAATGGTACTGAAGGTCAATACAGCAAAGGCATACAGAAAGCACACTGACCAGTGTCACATTTAACAAACATCTCTTCTCAATGGGGACAAAGGTGCTGCTTAATAGGATAAAAGAATGAAGTTAAACATTTTTCATATAAAGTTATACTCACTGTGATATTTAAATAAATTGTACGCTTCTGAACATCATAACTGACATATGCTGATTTTACACCAATGTATTTCACGTCGATAGAGCGAGGGAAAAGGAAAAACACAGCCAATCCGGAAAGGAGCAGACAGACAAACACAGAAGCCATCACATACAGCTTTCTGAAAAGGAAAAGATGGTATTTAAGTACATGTGCATCAAGAATTATATAATGTAACATTAGAGAAGATATGTTCAATTTCCCCTGTATATTAGCAGCAACATATATTAAATGTTACCAAATTTTCACATCTGAAAGTACTGGGTATTGTTGAGTCTGAGTCTACTAAGTGTTAAGATGTTCCCTTCAAAAGATGAAATCGGCAGCACGCAGTGGCTCATGCCTATAATCCCAGCACTTTGAGAGGCTGAGGTGGGTGGATCACGAGGTCAGGAGTTTGAGACCAGTCTGACCAACATGGTGAAGCCTCGTCTCTACTAAAAACACAAAAATTAGCCAGGCGTGGTGATGCGTGCCTGATATCCCAGGTACTCAGGAGGCTGAGGCGGGAGAAGAGCCTGAACCCGGGAGCCAGAGGTTGGAGTGAGCCGAGATCACGCCACCGCACTCCTGCCTGGACGAGAGAGCGAGACTCCATCTCAAAAAAAAAAAAAAAAAAAAAAAAAAAAAATGGAATCACATTTTTGGACACTGAAATTTTGGGCTTAAAAACAATAGAACATTTACTTTAGTGACTGCCAGAGCAGTTTTCACATTAGAATCAAGTTGAGGAGCTTCATACAAATACACATTTCAAAATTCCCTCTGAATTCACTGAAGCAGAATTTTCACATGAGTTTTGCCATTGCATGATCCCCTAAAGTGACTGCTCACCAGAACCATCTTAAAAATAATGATGGGGAAGGGAGAGCATGAGGACAAATAGCTAATCATGCTGGGCTTAAAAACCTAGGGGATGGGTTGACAGGTACAACAAACCACCATGGCACACATTTACCTATCTAACAAACCTGCACATCCTCCATACTTTTAAAATAATACAAAAAAAAATGACCACATGCCTCATAAATGATTCTTACTATAGTCTCTTTTTTGAGTATTCTCATCTCAAAGTACTTATGTACTCAGTTTTTAAAATATTTTTTACATTGATCAACTCTGCTTTGAAGGTGTTGTTACATTTCTTTTTTAAATCAAGATATATTACACAGGTATAAGACAAGGAAGAAACTAAGCCTTACATGTCTTTGACATTCTTCTAACTCTCCTGAAATGTATTTCTTCCTTTTCTTGCTCTTTCCAATATTTGTAGGCAAAAATTTCCTCTTTTCAAGGTTAACCTCAAACCCAGAGTTCCAAAGGACTATTTCCTGTTCTCTCTAATATACTAGTAAGCCCTCTACTGGATGCCCACAACATCCTTTTTTATTTGAGTCTTGCATGACAATTATTTCTTATTTTCCTTACATTCTACTTATACAAAAATTTTCCATTTTATTGTTTCTTCCACTCTCTCTTCACCACCAATTCCTTTCTAAATGCTCTGATGGATTTAATCTTTGTATGTATTACAACAACTATTAAAGTGCCTCCTGCAGATATTTTAAAAATATTTCTTAGTGTTTTAAGTTGCCCAAGTTAAGAACAGAGCAAACTGGTTTATTAAAAAACAAAATAATATAAGCAAACACAAATTTGCTAAATCACTGCTACTAAGTCCATACTGTTGTCTTGAGCAAACAAAGTAGTTCCCACTTACTCATTCTGGACTCTCTCAACCTGAGTAGGGTAGTGATCCCCACTGAATTACCTAATAGGAAATTTAAACACGTTTATAGTATCTACAATACACCGAAATACATAAAAAAGCATAAGAAGAACTTAACATCATAATAAAATCTGAACTTTGTTGGATTTTCTACACGTTAGGGTTTTATTTTTAATTACTTATAGGTGGGTGAATCCATCATAATCTATTTAGTCCTTAGGGCTTATGAGTCAGTCCTAGCTGTGAATAAATGAATCATGTTCTAAATTACTCTGTATATCAAGTTTGTAGCCATAACAAACATTATTGAACCTGGTAGGACAATAAAACAACATTCCATGTAGTATTTCATTGCAAATTGAAAAATTGGCTAGTTTACTGACAAAATGTATGTCTCCATTACAAAATTAATTAGCAATGATTTTTCTTATGGCTCTAGCGATAGCAACCAAATCCTGGGAGTTATAAAGGTGCTGATGAAGTTATGAAAGTTGTGTGGTATATCTGCAGTCAAGTTAGAATTCCATTTTTGCCATTTCCTACCCACAGTATTTAACGCAGTTTACTTCTCTTCCACTTTAAAATCCATGTTTGAGGATTAAATGACATAGCTAAAGTATACAGACAAAAGCAACTAATAATTTTCTAATCTCACCACAACTCAATTTGTAAAGGAATAAAGACCCAGAGTTGTTCCCAAAATATTATAATTTTATTACAAATTGAGAAACAACTGTTCTTGGCCTTGTGTGAGCTCTGAGGACTATTCCCTCTGCTCCTATTGGGTGGTCTTTCCTCAGCCTTAGGTATGTTCCCCACACGTATATGTTGACCAGGACGCAGCTGCAGTCTTAAGAGCACGCTCTGCAGCTCTCTACCATCTGGTACTCCGCCCTGCTAACTCTAGTCATCTTGGTTTTCTGGACACCCAGTTCCATCTCCTCAATTGAGGAAGACCACTGAGCTCTGCCTGGGTTGGTTCCTTCCTTGTGCTGCAGCTTGGAACCTTCCTCAGACAGTAAGCTGGTACAATCACAGGGCTTGCTGGTGCAATTATAGGGCGTATCTCCTTTGTTTTTGCTTTCTCAGGAATCACTGCCCTGTGCTGGCTGACGTCCAATGTTGGAAAATACTGTTTACTATATTTGTCCATTTTTTTAGTGATTTCAGGTGGAAGTATTTCAGGCATTATTCTATTTGGGTCAAAAGTGGAAAATTCAATTTCTTTGATTTTGTATCTCTTTGTTCTTAATGCTAAAAATCTTGCTTCCTAAGGGATTTACATAATTACTTATTTACATATAAAATTTCCAAACTACACCAAAGGTGCTCCTAACAATGCAACTATTAAGTACAGTTTAAAATTTGTTCTGATTCTCTTTGCCTTTGGAACACAACTTACTAGACATCTACAATCATAGCACAATGTTTTCAAGTCACTTAAAATCTTTCAGTTTTGTTAGTGTCACCAACTTCATATACAGTTAGAATAATGTTTCCTTTTATCTCAATTTTTGGCAGTTACTTTTACTTTTGATTTCATCTTTTATGTAAAAAATACATACACATAGACACACGTGCACACACACACACACTCTTTACTTGCTTATCCACTCCCTCTTCCAAATTCCTTCCCAAGCTCTGAGGGGAACCAATTCTATTAGATTTGGTTTATCATTCCATTGTTTTATTTGATTTGGTTTTATCCAATTTTCTACACTTTAGCGTTTTATTTTTAATTTCTTACAGGCGGGTGAATCCATCATAATCTATTTAGTCCTTAGGGCTTGTAAGTCAGTCTGTTTGTGTGTATATGTGTGTGGGTGTGAGTGTGTGGTGTTTTCAAAGAAAAACATTCTCAATATCACACTGTAGTAAAATAGTTCTTCCATTTTATCATTGTGTACATGTAATATCTCATTCCATCAGTCCTCTATTATGGGTATTTACATTGTTTCCAGTTGTTTGCTTCTGCAAACATTGGCACAATGAATAATTTGTGCAAATACAATTTACTATATTTGACAACTATCCTTAGAATAAATTTGTCAAAGTAGGATTCCTGAGCCAAAAAGTAAATGCAGATGTAATTTGGCAAATAATGCCACATTTTCATTCACTAGCAAGGAATGAATATACTTGTTTTCAGTCACTACTGCCAACAAAGTATGTTGTCAACATTTTGGATTTTTGCCAATGTGACAGAAATGGCATCTAAGTGTAGTTTTAATTTGCATTTCTATTATGAGCAAGATTGGACATCTTTTCAAATGTTTAAAGGTCATTTGCATTTCTTTTTTGTGAACTAGCTGTTCATAGCTTCTACTTTGCTTTGGAGGTTGGCCTTTTTCTTCTCAAATTCTGAAGCTCTTTTTAGAGTAAGGATATTGGCCCTCTGTCTGTGATATGATTTGTAAACATTACTACTCAGTTTGCTATTTGTATTTTGACTTCAGTTAAGGTTTTGTCTTCATTCTGTAAAAGTTTATCTTATCAAATTTACCTTTTCTGCATTCAAAATAATAGTTTAAAAAGTTCTCCCACTTTTAGGTTATAAAGGGATTCATCCTAATTCCCTTCATATTCATATCTGTTTATACATTTTATAATAAAAGGTCAGACTATTTATAAAATCCTTGGTTCGTTTTAGTTTCCTGATGACTAAATACGTCACTCCACTGCTTATCTGTTTGAGGCACTGTAGTCAAGCAGCAGCATGTCAATCTGATTTTCTAACCTTTATAAATTAACTGATCCTTTTGCCTGGGTGTTTAGGAGTTTTGCTGTTGTTTTCTTAACTTTAAAGTTCAAGAATTTCACTAACATGAGTTCATTTTTTTTCAGGATTGTGATGTCTTTTCAATATGTAGGTCTCTGTGTTCTTGATTTAATGTTTTGCATTTGTTCAGTTCTATTCCTTTGGTTTTCTTCAGATGCTCCAATTACATACATGTTCAGTTTATCTGACTTTCAGACTTCTCTCAAATCGTTTACATTAATTTGCTGCGTATGTCTTCATTCCTCCTGTTTATGTTCTATTTCCCTGACTGTACTTCCAATGTATTTGTACTTGTGTTCTTCCAGTTTTGTGGATGTTTTTCTTCTAATTCTTTCCAGAGGTCTGTAAATTCTCTTTTCACATACTCTGATTGTTTAGTTATCTCATTTCTGAGCTTCTCAATTTCTGCCTTATGCTGTCCTGTTGTAGCTTCTATATATAGTATTAAGTTAAAGTGTTCATCTGCTCTTCTCATATGCCTTTATTAAAGTGTCACTATTTTGCTCAGCTTACTTTCTTCAATTTCTTAAAAAGTATATTTGTATAATGCTTTTTTGTGATCCTTTCCAGTTGCTCATGTTTAAATGAAAAGAGCTTTTGTACTTTTAAGAAAAGGTTCCATTTTTGGTGAAGGAATATGCCAGCGTCACTTTGCTAGCTTCACTGTTCAAGGGATCCATCCTCTGTTGATATACAAAGTATCTGAAAACATGGCCTCCATGTGTATTTATCTTCACAGTTTTGAGATGATCTCCCTAATATCTGAATCTGTTCTCTCCTTCATTCCTAACTCCTGTCCTGTAGACATTGTTTTCTACTCAACAACTTTTCTCTTGAGGATATGTATCTGTACCCTTTTGCAAGAATTTTTGTTTTGATATTTCCTAAGGTCGCTGAGGATTCAGGATGGTCCAGTTCCTTCTGATCTTCTCGAAGATGCTTAGTACATCTCTGTGGTCATTTTGTACTTTCTCCAAGCTACAGCATGCAAATCGTCATTTTTGCAGATTATTCTTGGAAATATTTGCTAGGTGTCCTCTTCTTTTGGGACAAAGTATTTGCTTTGTGTATCAGGGCTCATAGGATCCTTAGTAACTCTCTTTTTGCTTTCCTTCACAACCTCCACACAGCTGCTAAGCCAGCCAGGGTCTCTGTTGTCATCATGTTTAAATACCAATTTTTATTCTGGGGTTGTGGAGCATACCTTATCCAATTTTTAATGAAAATTTTATGTGAGTATATGTGTTTCCTACTGCTATTCTAGATCTATTTCCATAGATTTGAGAAGATAAAGATACCATACTGCTTTCAAGACCTTACCCCAAACAGAAATTCCTTGTTTGTCTGTTTAAGGATACAAAGCATATGATGACATAATTTAACAACGTGACAGCATTTTTCCTTTTAATAGTTTTAACTAGAGTTGTTTATACATAATTCGAAAACATACAAAAAACAAAAATAAAACATAAAACACTGCCATATTCTTAGAATCACTTACGTTCTTCTTGGCCTTAATCTCTGATCACTATATGGAATCAATGCCACCAGTTGGTTTTCTTGCCCTAAATGTGAAAGAAGTAGGTTTAGAAATTACTATGATTAGTTAAAAATACAATGGCTCCCTATCACAATCTGGTTTGGAAAGACCAGAATATCATCTGGCACTCATCTCTTTCCTTTAGTAAATTGCTAAGTCTTCAGAAAGTACCCAGCAGAAGTTCTAGAGAAGACAGTGTGTTTTTTCACACCTAGATGTCGAGCTTAAAAAAAAAAAAAAAAAAAAAGTATAACAAATGAGGGCTCCATTACTTTTTCTTCCACTGAAAAAAAATTTAAAAAGTCCCAGCTTTCAGAAGAGCTAAATTTACCAGGCCTTCCTTCTGCTTCACTGTTGTCCATTAAGACTCTGATTTGGTTGTCTGGATGATAAAAGAAGAAACATATTGCTATCTCCCTTTCCTGAAACCTCTATCACTGCAGAGCTTCTGACATTGTCCCCTTCGAAAACCAAAACTGGCTTTTGAAGTAGAAGTCTCAAGCTTTAAGAGCCCCCTACATAATGAGTCTTCCAGGGCCCTTTCAGGTTTCACCCCAATTCACATTAAAGTCACTTCAGTATCCTTTATTTCTTTCTTGGGTTGAGCTAAATCTGTAAGTTTAAAGGATAAATGGACCTTTAAATGCCAATTTTATAAGCTTATTAGAAGTTGGCTTATCATATTAACTATTAAGGTACCAGATAGTCAAGTTCTTTTTAAAAGCTTTCTAAAATGCTTCTGTTATTCTCTCCAACACTTCTCTACTCTTCCTCTCATCTGTGCTCCCCCATCACACCCATATATAATTATACAAAATTATACAAATACATACAATATGGCTATCTGTGTTTTTGTGTGTTTACATATCTCACCTTGTTTAGCGGTGTTCATTTGGCTAAAACTACAGCCCTGGTTAAAACCTACCCTCTGGCTCCTATGTGTATATCAACACAGCTAAACATGGACACAGAAAAATACACAACTGGTTTCATTTTTGATCACTCATGTCAAGTGGCACTCAATGAAGTCAACAATCATACTACATTTCCCAAGTTCATACTCTCAAGCTGACTCTCCAAGACCACAATTTTATAACTTCAATTCTCTTCAAATCTTTAATATCTTCTTGGCTATCCTCACTCTTAGTTCATTATGTGATAAGCAGAAGATAATTTCTACAACCTTCTACTATCAGATCTATCCACCTACCTGCTTCTGTGTCCATACTTTACCTTCTCTTTTATTACCAAGAATAAACTACCCATGTGTATAACTTACCTTTTATAGATAAAAGAGCAGCTCTTTGCTCCTGTGCAGATCTGCCCTTTCGTCTGTTCAAGAACATTACTCCAATAATTCCTCTTATCTCCTGAATTACCAATGTTTACTCTACAGATAATTCTCATCAGCATACAAGGGTCTATTATTCACTCCATCTTATATATACACATATATAAAAAAAAATCCCTCTCCTGACCTCACAGCCCCTTCTAAGGACCACCTCTCTTGTCTCTGCTATGAGCCAAACTCCTCAGAAAATCTATTTTCTCTCTATGTAACATCTCCTATGCACTCTTGAGCCCACTCTATACATGCTACACATGCCTTTACCAAAACTGCTCTTTTAAACTCTCCTGTGGCCTCCATATCACCAAATCCAATAGTCAGTTCTCAGTCTTCACACTACCTAATCTATCAGTAGCATCCAACATTTGGTAACTCTTTTTTCCTTGGTACACTTTCTTCACTTATCTTCCATGATACCAGACACAGTGATTCCTCCTCTCTCACTGTTCTTTCTCAGGGTCCTTTGTTAATTCTTTCACTGACCTTGATATGCCACAGTGTCTCAGCATTCAGTGCTAGGGTCTCATTTTGCTATCTGCACTGACTAGCTTGGTGCTGTCATCCAGCTAAGCTTTAAGTGTCATCTATACATTGATAACTTGAGGCTGGGCCCTGCAATTGAATTTCTGACCCTTATGATAACTAACTGCCTAATGAACATATCCATTTCCATGTCAAATAGGTATCTCCAAATATACATGTGTAAACTTGAGCTCCTGAACTCTCCTGTGACATATACACTCAAACAATCTTTTTTTTTCAATTTTAATAAATTGTTACTACCTTCTTTCAGTTGCTCAAACAAACGAACCTAAAAAAACAAAAAAGTCTGCAGTCATCCTTGATTTCCTACTTTCCATAATCTGTATCCAGGTGGCCAAAAAAGTTTACTGGTCACACCTCAAAAATGTAACCAGACTGGTAAAACAGTACTCCTCTACTCCCTGAGCCTGGTGCATTAATCCCTTCAACTACAATAATTATTTTATTTTTAAACAGCTACTATCCCTGTGAAGATAAAACTATCATACTCAAAGGCCAATGCAAATGTAAACTTCAATTCCAACCCACAGCATTTTTAAGACTCTGGTATACTTTACACTTTCACTTTGTCCTTTTTCCCTCTGGGTGTATCCAGGGTCACATATCAACTTTCACCAAGAATATAATGAGAACAGCACAAGGTATCTTTATTATTTCTACTTATTGCCACTGTTCCTAAAGTAACTTATAAGCAGCACATAGAGGATTATTTCCTTCTGACGTCCCCTGTGATGTATCACAATTTTTTTTTTTTCAGTTTGGCTCATTTTCACATACCATCCCTCTTCATAGAGTTTCTTTTAGAAATAACTGATTATGGCACAGCCAGCTTATTCCTCTTCTTTAGATAATGACTTAAAAATATTAGATTGGCCAGGCGTGATGGCTCACAGCTGTAATTCTAACACTTTGGGAGGCCAAGGCTGGATGACGGCTTGAGCCCAAGAATTCAACATCATCCTGGGAAACATGGGGAAACTCTATCCTTATTATTAAAAATAGTAAAATTTTAAAAATAATGTGAAAGAATAAGCTTCCTTACACATTAATTCTGGCTGGGCATGGTGGCTCACTGCTATAATCCTAGCACTCTGGGAGGCCGAGATGGGAGGACTGCTTGAGGACAGGAGTTCAAGACCAGCCTGGCCAACAACTGCGAGAGCTCATCTCTTAAAAAGAAAAAAAATTAGGTCAACAAATTACTTAAATCGCTTCTAACATCTGATATAGCAAAGTAGCAAATAACTACGATGTCATCTCTATAGATGCCAAATAGGACTAAAAGTCTTTGTTCACAAGACAGTGAATATCTGTTACAATAGTAGGAGGGAATGAAAAAATACTGGAGGTAGTGAGGTGGTTTTCTTTACTGCTTTAGGAACCTTAATTAATATTTTTTTATTTGTTTCTTTTGCATCTTTTTGCCTGAAGATAACTGATATGATGTTTCAACTTTAATTCTAACAGTCTTATAAAACAGGTGGTTCCTGAGACCCATAGTTTTTATAGTATTTGAGCAAATACCTGAAATCATTATTTAAAGGGAGAGCAATGCAGTAACACATACCCCTAGGAATTCTTCCTGTTCCCTGACAAGTAGGGCAGGTGACACTATCTCTTCCTGTAAATTCCACATATGGAAACTGAGAGACATCTCCATTTCTTCCATCTTCATTATGGACTTCACTATTAACCAATCCATTCCTCATATTTTCAGATGTGACTCCATCATAAGCATCTTCTTTGCTTGAATGCAAAGGCAAATGAGAAAGAGACTTTCCCATGTCTAAAGAAAAATAAAAATCTTACAGTAAACTTCAGGGAAAAAAGTACATTCAAGAACTCTATGAGATATTTACACTAATTAATTTAGAACAGTAAAGGAAGAGTCAAACTCTGTAAAATATTTGAAGGGACTTATTCTGAGCCAAATATGAGTGATCAAGGCCTGAGGCACAGTCTCAATAGGTCCTGAGAAAATGTCCTCAAGGTAGTTGGGTTACAGCTTGATTTATACATTTTGGAGACAGAAATTACAGGCAGAGGCATAAATCAATACATGTAAGGTATACATTAATTCAGCCCAGAAAAGCAGGACATTTTGAAGCAGGGGTGGAAGGTTGGGGGGTGTCCAGGTCATAGGTGCAAAGGTGGATTTAAAGATTTCCTAATGGCAATTGGTTGAAACGGGTTAAACTCTACCTGAGGAGTTGAAGTCAGCAGAAAGAAATGCTTGTAGTTAAGACAAGGGAGGAGGTTGTGGAAGCCAAGGTTCTTATTATGTAGATGATGCCTCCAGGTAGCAGGCTTGAGAGAGAATAGTTTGTAAACGTCTCTTATTACACCTTAAAATATTCCAGGCTCTTGGTTAAATCTCTGCTGGATTAAGGAAAAGATCTGGAAAGGAAAGGGAATTCTGTACAGAATGTGGATCTTCCCCACAAGAGACAGCTTTGCAAGGCCATTTCAAAGAAATATATTTTGGGGTAAGATATTTTGATTTCTTTCAGGGCCTGCTATCTGTCAAGTGATTCTATATTAGAATCAGGTTGGGATTTGATATCTTACTGCTACAAAGAGACTCTTTTGTTAGTTTTAAACATCTCTATTTTCATTAATGCTGGTCAGTTGTGCCTGAATTCCAAAGGGAGGAAGGTATAACAAGGTATGTTCAATCCCCTCTGCCCACCTTTTCATCATGGCCAGAATCACATTTTTAGGTTTACTTTGCAATGCCCTTGACAGAGAAGCAGGGTCCACTCAGTCAGTTGGGGGGCTCAGAATTTTATTTTTGGTTTACAGAACAAATTTTAAGAGAATGTGCAAACTACCTTTTGGATTAGGATAATATCCAATCAAAATAATGTCTGAAACAAAGGAGCCATTTACTAGAGTCCAGAAGTGTTTTTTAAAGAAAATAATGTGAAATGATATCCTATCATGCTTATGATGAGAATGTGCCTTCAAACATTAACATCTGACAAAAGTCTACATCTGCAGTTTCTCTGAAAAGAAACATGCAGGTTTCATTTTCCTTAGAATAAAAATACATTCTACCTTTTAACCAGTTGGCACTAAAGGCAAAAATTGCTTTGGACAGATGATAACTAGGTATTTGATATATATCTCCAAGTAACTTCAAAATAATACGTTTCAGCCTCTGAAAATTCGTGCACCTTTGTGATAAATACCATCACCACTCTTCCATCCTTAAATTTCTTGCTTTAAACATTTAAATACTTGCAACAACAATAAAAAGCCCCAAAATTCCAAAATCATGCAAGTTTTTTTCATTCAGCAGTTGACAGAGTTAAAATTATGAAGCCAATGTTCCAAAATATTAAATATAATTTACAAAGCAGCAAAATTTAGAATACTACAAACTTTTAGGATAAGAGTATCAAAATAACATGGGAAAATTAAATACACATGTAAAAATCTAAGTAGAAATAATTAGTACTAGTGCCTACACAAAAATAATTTCTGCAGGTAGATAATGAAGTAACTTTATACTTAAGGTCATACCCTTTTAAAGCTCAAAAGAACTTAATAGTCATACAATACACCCTGCTGGCATTTTCCTGCTTATATCCTGAGAAAAAATAAAGTGAAAAGTAAAACTTAAAAGTAACATAATTCTACTCCGTCTAAATTTGATATGTCTTTTAGCGGTTCCTAAAAATAGATTACAGACATTAAGACAGATAGTATTTCTTTCAAAAATTCTCACTTATTTGATTAAACAAAAACAGTTACTCCAAATAAGTCAATTCATCCTAGAGTATGAAGAAACTTTTACTTTCTAGAATTGGCATGCCTGATGGGAGGCTGCTTGGTGGGTACAATGTGTATTGCTCCAGTGTTGGATGCACTGAGGGCCTTGACTTCACTAGGATGTCATTTATCAATGTAGCAAATTGCACTTGTAGCAAATTGCCCGTGAATATATACGAAATAAATACAAAGATAAAAAAAAAAAAACTCCCATGCCATCCACTTGTTGCTGTCAAACAGAATAAAAAAAATATACAAACGGTGTACAAACGAAACTGTAAAATGAGATTTTCACTCTTTCAAAAAAAAGCCTATGTATTTATAAAAGTAATTGCCCACATCAAAAAGACAAATGATTTATGACTTCTAAAAAATCACTGTCTTAATTTGGCTCAAGGACACAATACCCCGGTCAAATCAATATCTGCCAGCCATAGGTAGGTTAGGGAAGACTTAACATCACTGTCCCCACACAGTGACCTTGGGGTCTATGCGGAACACTAGCTGAACTGGGATCATTGGGCCTTACCAGCAAGGTCTTAAGGGCACCCTTTCAGCCTTAAAGGCACCCTTTCTGGGATCTCAGTCAACACAGCCAGGGTGTAAGCTGCATCTTACTGGAGGGCATTGAGAGAAAAGACACAGAAAGGAAAACTCAAGTGGCTCTCCTTTTGGGCCTGTTTTCTGTCCTAATCTAACAGCTGCCGTGATCGATTGTTTTAGGCAGGTGTTTGGACAAGTGCCAGACTTTGTCAAAAACTGGGAATCCCTTGCCTTCTCTACTAGATTTTCCTTAGAGAACTGACAAGTTTAACCACTTTTATTCTTGGAGACTCAATGGTTTAAAAAAGAGGTGCTAGACCCTTTTCTCCAACCTCTCGGTGCTCAATGTTGTTATAGCAGTTCCTTCCTTTACTGAAAGCCAACATGGGTATCAGACTCAATTTGGAGAGAAAAAATATATCACAGCACTCCAATTTAAATGACTCCTGATCGTCTGTGCAAACACTGGTTTTAGTTCTAAAAGGGCTTGAGAACGAAGGAAACCAGCGCCTTTAAAAAGCTCGCCTTTAAACAACACCTAGCACAAAGTCTACTCTGTAAAGCTGAAAAATATCCCGGCACCATGGCAAGAAAAATTCATCAACAGCAAAAGCAAGAGGGCCACCTGGCGCTCAAGGGGTGAGGGCCTAGAGGCAACCCAGAGGCCGGGCTTGGGCCGAAGCCCGGTGTTCCCTGGCTGGGCCTCATAAGAGGCGAAACAGCACCACGATCTCGAGCCCTGAGCGCCGCCGTACCTGCGGCGGGCCCAGCACCCAGGCGGCCTCCCCTCCTTGTCAGGCCCGGCTTAAGCCGCGGCGCAGCCGCTCAGCCCCGCTCCGGAAGGGGACCTGGGGACTGCACGTCCGGGGTCGCTCACCGGCACGCGGGGCGCTGCGCAGTCCCGGGCTGCTTCGGCGCGGACAGGGCCAAGGACAGGGTCACGGCGTCCACAGTCCCGGGAGCCAGGGGGTGGAGCGACCGGCCTGGAGCGCGCGGCCGCCGCAGAGGTGGAACGGGGGAGGGGTAGGAAAACGACGGCATCAGCAGAGGCCAAGCGCTGCTATATCCTGCGCCCGCGCCTGCGCAGAGCGCTCCCGGAGGGGCGGGGGAGCACCTGGCGTGCGCCTGACGCATGCGCCCTTCTTCCTCCTGCTTGAGCCCTTAGGCACAGATCGTGTGAGATTGTGCGCTCTCCGGGTTTCATTACCTTGGTGTGCCCCAGACTTCAAACTAAAGTGTGTCCACTCTAGCCACGAATTACCTAGGAATAGTCACTCTTCCTTTTTCCCATGTCAGACCATTTTCTTTTGCAAAGGGGAAACGTGCACCATCTGCCTCAGCTTTCAGCTGAACAGCCTCTTTGCTCACGCAATGCGAGTTGTCGCTGACACTCTGGTCTCTAGGAATGGGATAAACTGGTCCGTACACACGCCGCTGACAGAAGCAAAGCTACTTCTATTTTAATTTAGAAACTTGTCAACTAGAAGGAAACACCAAGCGGCAAGGCCGTATTTTTTTTTTGTTCGGTTTCGTTTTGCTTTGCCCACGCTGCCCCTCCCCACCCCTTAACTCTGGTGCTAGTTACAGGTGTGTGAAATCCTGCTTCGGATCCCAGTACTTCAGCTCTTCGCTGTGGGTGGGGGCTGCCCTCCCCCAACGTCTAGGTCATTTCACTGAGAAGATAAGAACAACGACAAAGAGTCGATTTGAGGGATCAGTGAGATGCAGGTAATGATATTAAGGGCACTCTAGTCTCATTGCCTGGGGAGAGTTGAATGTTTAATGAATGGTAGGCATTGTTGCAGTCACAGGAGCAAGGAAGTGAGAGTCATATATTTCTCTCTTCTAACAGGATCAGTGTGTTCCGGCAATTGGGAAATGAAGCTATGTAAAAGTAGAAAATACAAGTCAGAACAATATCCAATGTAATGTTTAAAAGGATTACTGTAGATCCTATGTGAGACAGTGAGTTTTCTCATACAATGTTGTCGGAGATTTAAAATTCCTAAGTTTTCTGGCAGGCAGTCCATATGTATCAAGACTATTAAAATATTCACATCGTTTGGCCCAGCAATTCCACTTTTTCGGAAGTATCCTAAACCAAATGAGAACTCTAAAAAGATTTGGGTATGAGGTGTGTCCATTTACAACTCAATGTCCAACAAGGGACATTGATAAAATCATTATTTTTCAATCCCTTTTATTTAGCCCATATTTTCCAAAGGGGAGGGTCAGGGTGTCTTCCATTAACATTGTTTGAAATTTCAAAATTAATAGGTTGGTTAAAACAAATCAGAATCATGGGGGAATTTTTTTCTCAAAATTATTTACAGTCCACCTGTGGAGATACGATGTTCCCTTTAGAATTACTAAGTTTTTAAAATTATGGAATAGCCATCTATTGAGTATTTACAAAGCCAGTAAAAATCATCTTATAAGGATGTTATGCATGGAGTGATATAAAATTAAAATCAGGGTGCAAAGTATAGGATATGAGGCATTATAACAGGATGTAAAGTATATTCACATATAGATAACACATAGATATAAATGTATATTACATATCTGCCTTGAAATAGAAAGAAATATACAAAATATAAACAGTTGCCTGTAGTTTGAGAGCATGTGTGTTTTTTCTTTATTAGTGTTAAATTGGCAAATGGTTCTATAATGTAGCATGTATTATTCTTAAGTGAAAAAAATACTTTTTTTCTTTCATTCTTAAGGGAGTACTTAGTATTTTCTCAATTAACCTTATCATTTAACTTAAAACATGCTAGCCATATAGCACAGTTCCTTATCCAAATTCCTGAAATTCACATAGGAATAAGTCTTCCTAGGAGAATGTCTCTGTAAGAAGTAGTTTAGTGGCAGGGTTGGGAGCACAGCCTTAGGAGCCATATGGCCTGAAAATGAGCCCAGCCTGACAGAGATATACAAAATCTCTGTAAGAGTGGGCAAAATACTTAGCCTTCTTTATACCTAATTTGTATTATCTGCAAAATGAAGATAGTAATAATGTCTATCTCAAAGGGTTATAGATGGGAGCTGATACCTGCAGGGCAATCAGTAAATATTAGATATTATTAGGACAAATTTATCATCCATGTAACAAGGAAGTACTTTAACGACAGATATTGAATGTTTGGTACATTTGTTCCTATGCCCTTATTTTTCATCAAAGCACATTTTGAAAGGAAAATTTTCTGAAAAGCTTCCAATTATTTGATTGACAGTGATTTCCTGAGTTCTGAGTTCAGTACTGGTCTAGGTGCTATCAGATGTAAAGGCCAATGATTTTAACAGTCTGGGATAAATTTAAATAGAAGAACATTCTTTCTTAATGATTTCTGGTTATATTTAGTATGGTGCTGAAGCTAAGGGATTTCTCTAGGTTGTACTAGATCTTGAAAACAGCCTTATCTCTCATTTCAATTCTCTTTTATCTCCTTTAATGGTAAATCACCCAAATCCCCCAAATCCTAATAGCAGTCAGCCATAACTAAAAATTTTGCAAAGTCACTTTTCTAGAAATTAGCTGTTAAAAATTATGATCAGATAAGGAACATAATTATTTTGAAGCATATAATTTGTCAAATGTTAATATATAAGTCCCTCTCAGCTCACCCACTTCCACTGTTATGCTGGTCAGATTATGTTAGAAACCTGGTTAGGTTACATTGGAAACCTGGGGTTGAAAAGATTGAAGTTTTTCTGACTGATTTTCAGAGATAGTGCCTCAGATACATAGCACAGCTACCATAAGCAAAACTACCATTTCCCCCTGTGCCACCTGACTTAATTCACAGGCAGTAAACTCCTGACTCTATTGACACAACTTTGTCATTCCCTTTATTTTAAAAGCAGAGGTCTGTATTAAATTCTGCAGATAACTTACCCTATCTGAAACTCTTACTTATGTCTCTGTACTCCTTTTTAGGCAGGATCTTCTATATTTCCTCAGTCTCATTCATCTTGCTTCACACCTGCATGGAGCTAATCTCTCCCCATGTGTTAAAACTTTCTTTCCCAAATATTCAAATCATCTTTTATAGGGTTTTTGTCATAATCATAATTTCTAGTGAGAATGATTTTAGGAGTTTGATGACACTTGGGGAATGAATGAATTTATTGTGCTAGGCATTGTGTGGTTTATATCATCTAATTTTTATAGAAATGCTATGGATTAGGTTCTGTTATTATCCCGTATCTTATTTCAAACAATGGAAATAGAGGATCCAAGGTATTATGATTTGCACATGGCCACACAGCTAGCAACTAGAACTTGGATATTTTGACTGCAAAGCCACAGCTATTCACCACTGTGGCATGAATATCTGTATTAAATTTGGAAGAGTGAATTCTGTCTGCAACTTTTACTACACAAAGATAAGTGATGACAGTGAGTAAAGTTAACTGGTTAGGGGGATAAAAAGAGGATATTTTCACTCTTTTTCTAAGTGATCATCACTGCTGCTGAAAAGAGAAGAATTGGGTCCAGAAATCCTTAAGGAGGTGTTCCGAATATAAATTAAGAAAAACACAGAGTCCAATCAGGATTTATAAGTTATAAAAGACTGTTTCTTCACAACCAACACAAGGTAGAGAAGGTTTTTTTAAAAAACAGTTTTAAAAAACTTATCAAAAAAATGAGGACACAAATTTAAATAAATTTAAATCCAGAAGATAAGGAGAGCTTCCTAAGAGAGAATAGAATTATAGTTGCTTTAATCACCTACAAAACAGTGGCAGGAGGAATGCACCATAAACAGGGCCAAAGGGAGACCTGCCAAATGACACTCCTGTGTGTGGACCAGGATGATAGATTACAATCTCATGCCATTCCAGTGAGAGAATGAGTGTGCACTCACTCTCCAATTCTCTCCCAAAGGTCTTCATTAAGTGCTCAAATGTCGTATATCAAAGGCATGGGGTAGGGCATGATTGCTGAGATAAATTTCTTTGCAGATTCTAGGCCTTTAACCATTGTACTGCAGCAGCTCTGTGAAGGCTGGAGGGAGGGTGGCAGGCTGCCCAGAACTCTCCTGAGGCACAGGAAAGACAGGCAAGACTGGAGAGTAAATAGAACAACCTGTTGAGATGTTGGAAGCTAGGTGTTTGAGCTAAGAAAGTATTGAATACTGTGGTGGTATGAGCTAGTAGGTGCACAGTAATCTTGAGAGTTTTGCCAGTGCCAAGAACTCAACACATTTGAAAGCAATAGTAAACTGAATCGAAACTTTTACAAAACCCAGAATGTGGGTTTTTTACTCACTGTCGAAATATTTGATTCAGCCTTCCAAACAATAATCCTGATAGAAAAAATGGCAAGATGTTTTTTGAGGTACATATTATTTTCTGTTTTCTTTTATACAATATCCAGCCTACATGAAGGAGCATGAAAATGTGAGCCATGGTCAAGAGAGAAAATGGTTAACAGGGGAAAATATAGAAATAGCCCAGATTTGGTATATCTGGCAGAGACTGTAAAATCACTTTGATAAATATGTTACAGCATCTATGTAAAAAGTGGAAAACATGCATGAACAGACAGGGAATTTTAGCAAAAAGATGGGAACTATTTATAAAAAGCAAGTTGAAATATTAGAAATAAATATTAGAAGTAAAAAGTTCACTTTTTAGGATTGTCACCAAATTAGACATAACAGAGGGGAAAAAACCCGTAAACTTGAGACAAGTCAGTAGAAATTATATAAACTGAATATAAAGAGCAAAAGCAAGGACAAATGGAAGGGAGCATCTGATATCTTTAGGATAATATCAAATCATTTAGCATATATGTACCTGGAATCGAATCGAATTCCAGATTCAATGTTATATTTAGTATGGTGCTGAAGCTAAGGGATTTCTTAGGAAAGGAAGCAGAAAGGGGATAGAAGAAATATTGGAAAGGTAAAAACTTAGAAATCTCCAAACCTGACTGAATACGTAAATCCATATATTCAAGAAACTCAGTGAATCCTAAAAACAAAACAAACAAAAAACAAATTTAAAGAACACTAAACCTAGGGAAACAGCAAATAGAAAAAATCCTAAAATTAGTCATAAGAAAGATACACATTACATACTGGGGAACAATAATAATATCAGTACTAATTTCTATATCAAAAGTGATGGAGGCCGTAGAAAATGGAATAGCATATTTGAAATGTCTAAGAACATAAAATATATCAATTTAAGTTCAATATCTAGCAAAAAAAATTGAAAGCAAAAGAAAGCTATTTTCACACAGACATAAGCTGAGCAAATTTATTCCAGAACACCTCCAGCAGAATGTCTAGAAACTCTTTATGCTAATGTGAAATGACACCAGATGGAAGTCCTGATGTATAAATAAACATATAGAAATATTTTGTATTATCTTCATTTTATGTGTATCCCATATATCATATCTCTACATATTTATCTATCTATAGAGACATATATATTTAAAAAATTATTGACTAAAGTAAATGTAATAACCATATATTTTGGGTTTATAACATATGTTGAAGTAAAATATATGCCAATGAAGCCATATTGTATAGGAGAGAATGCAAATAGAATTATAGCGTTGCAGTGTTCTTACATTTTTAAGTAGTAATTTGTTACTGAAGGCAAATTTTTTTTTTTTCTTCTTGAGATGGGATTTTACTCTGTCGTCCAGGCTGGAGCACAGTGGCACAATCATGGCTTACTGCACCTTAGACCTCCCTGGGCTCATGTGATCCTCCCACCTCAGCCTCTCAAGAACCTGGGACTACAGGCACATGTCACTATGCCAAGTTAATTATTTTACTTTTTGTAGAAACAGGATTTCTTTATTTTGCCCAGGCTGACTGAAGGCAAACTTTTAAAAAAATGCATAAAATCAAAGGATGGGAGAAATATACCATGAAAACAATAAGCATAGGAAAGATATGACCATATTAATATCAGAAAAGTAAGACCTCAACTCACATAGTATTACCAGAGATATGAAGCACATTCATAAGGATAAAAGTCTTCATTATTTAGGAGTATATAGCAATTATAAAACACAAAGAAATACTTAACAGAATTAAATGAGGGAAATAGTCAAGTATATAATAAGTAATTGATAGAATAATAAAAATCAGGGAAATATAGAAGATTTCATTAACACTATCTACTAACTTGACATAATTGAGTTAATAGAATATGATATCCATCAACTAAAAACAATTTTTTTCAACTGCACAAACACCCAACAAGATAAACTAATCAGGTGACAGCATACAAAAAAGAAGTCTCAATAAATTTCAAAAGACCAGAACCATAGAGTATATGATTCATGACCTAAAATAAAAATCAGTGGCAGAAAATTATCTAAAAAATACCAAAATATACAGACATTAAGTATTTTGCTTCTGAGTAATTCATGAGTCGCACAAATCACAAGTGAAATGAAAAATATTTTGAACTCTATGATAAAAATTTATCAAAATTTGTTGGATGCACCCAAATTACCAGTAAAATGGAAATTTATAACATTAATGCCTAAAATAAAAAATAAAGGCTTACAGTGAACTAGTTAAGTGTCTACATTAACAAACAAAAGAGAAGACAAAATAAAATACAACTTTGAAGAAACGAAATAATAAATATAAAAGCAGAAATTAATGAAATAAAAGAGAAATAAAGTCAAAAGTCAGTTCTTTGAAAAGATTAGTAAACCCCTAACAGAAATAATGGAGAAAATACAAATTACTAATATCATTTTAAAAAGAGGAGACATCATTACAAATCTTACAAACATTAAAGACATAACAAGGGGATATTATGAATAACTTTACGACAGTAGCTCTCAAATGGGGGTGATTTTTCCCAGTGGGGAAATTTGGCAATATCTGGAAATGGTTTGGTTATCACAGCTTGGGAGGGAAGTTACTACACAACTTGTGGACACAGGCCAAGGAAGCTGCTAAATATCCTGTAATACACACTATGCTGTCATAACAAAGACCTACCTGGCCCCAAATGCCAATAATGTTGAGGTGGTGAAGCTCTGTTTTGTGTTAATAAATTCATTAGCTTAGATATAAATGAATAAATATTTTTTAAAATGTAGCTTACCCAATTGGCAAAGGAATAGAAAAATCTCCATAACCCTGTTTCTATTAGGGAGATTGAACTTGTGATTGTAACTTTCTCACAAAGAAAACTCAAATCTCAGATGGCTTTACCAGTGAATTATATCAAACATTAAGTGAAGAAGTATAATAAAACCAATCTTAAATAAATGAATAACTTTTAAAAACAGAGGAGGGAACATTTCCCAACTTATTCTATGAAGCAGCATAACCCTGAAATCATAACCTGATAAATATATTATCAGAAAAGAAAATAGAGGTACAAATATGTTAATAAAATATCAGCAAATTCAGTGCATACACACAACTCACAGGAACTGAGAGTAATGAGGGCCTGTCAAAGGGACGCAGGAGGCAATGGAAAGAACTTGCAATGGCCAAAGTTGGTATACTTTGAGCAATAATATTAATATAAATAAAGTGGTATTGGATGATAACCGAAATTATAAAATATACATCCATGAGTTCTTACCGGTATGAATAAATGACTGAGGAAATGAGTGGGGGGAAATAGACAAATCTCCTGTGTAGAAGAATTCCAAATATATATTGTGTATATATACACACACACACACACACACACATATATGTGTGTATATATGTATATATATGTGTGTGTGTATATATGTATATATATGTGTGTATATATGTATAAATATATGTATATATAAATATTTGAGACATGATCTCATTCTGTCACCCAGGCTGTAGTGCAGTGGCAAGATCATGGCTCACTGCAACCTTGACCTCCTGGGCTCATGTAATCCTCTCACCTCAGCCTCTGGAATAGCTAAGACCACAGCTGTGTGTCACCACACCTGGTTAATTAAAAATATATATATTAATATATTTTTTTTGTCTCACTGTGTTGTGCAGGCCAGTCTCAAACTTGTGGTCTCAAGTGATCCTCCCACCTTAGCCTCCTAAATTGCTGGAATTACAGGCAGAAGCCACTGCACCTGGCCCCAAATAATTTATGTAAATATAACACCCTCAAGGAGGCACAACATGACTCCCTACTTCCTAAGTGTGGGCTGCATATGGTGATTTCTTTCCAAAGAGCATAGTATAGAAAGTGGGGAAATAGTAAACACAGTTGAGAAATTGACCAATACGACCTCAGCCAGATAATCAAGGTGGACAACATGGATAAGTCATGTTTATATTATGCACGCTAGATATAGTGTGATGAGAATGGCACTTTTTTTTCCTGAGTCTTCCTCCCCAAGCCTATAACCCCAGTGTATTGGTTAGGATTTTCCAGAGAAATAGACAAGTAGAATGTGTGTGTCTGTGTCTGTGTGTGTGTCTGTGTCTGTGGATGAGAGAGAGAGAGAGAGGTTTATATTAAGAAATTGGCTTAAATGATTATGGAGGCTTGGTGAGTCCAAAATCTGAAGGGGGAGGCTGGTAGGCTGGATAGTCAGGAAAGAGTAGCAGTTCCAGTACAAAGGCAGTCAGGATGGAAACTCAGAGCCAATGTTACAGTTGAAGTCCAAACGCCATCTGTTAGCAGAGTTCCCTCTTGCTGTGGGGTGGTCACACTTCTATTCTATTCAGGCCTTCTACTGATTGCATGAAGCCCACCCACATTATTGGACGGCAATCTGCTTTACTCAAAGTCCACTGATTGAAACATAAGCTTCATCCAAGCAAAACCACACAGAAACATCCAGAATAATATTTGATTACATGTTTGGGCACCGTGACTCACCCACGAAGACATACAAAATTAACCATCACACCCAATCTAGTCATGTGGAAAACATTAGACAAATCCCAAGTGAGGGACATTTTACAAAATACCTAACCAGTACTCCTCAAAACTGTGAGGGTCGTCGAAAAGAGTGGAAGAGTGGAAGTCTGAGAAACTGTCACAGTTTCATGCTTAAGGAGACATGACAATTAAATGTAATAATACTTCTTGGATGGAATCCTGAAACAGGAAGAGTGTATTAAGTACAGACTAAGGGAATCAGAATAAAGTATGACCAATGTATCAGTATTGGTTCATTAATTGTAACAAATGTACAATACCAATGTAAGGTGTTATAGGGAAACTGGGCATGGGGTACGTGGACATTTTATTGATAAACTTGTGAAATAATTAAAAATGCTCATGTATTACTAGCAGGATGTAAAAATAAATTCTTTAGAGAACTGGCAGTTTCTTCCTTTCCTTTTTTCTTTCTTTTTTTGAGATGGAGTTTTGCTCTTATCGCCCAGGCTGGAATGCAGTGGCATGATCTTGGTTCACTGCAACCTCCACCTCCCACGTTCAAGCGATCCTCCTGCCTCAGGCTCCCAAGTAGTACCACGCCTGGCTAATTTTTTTGTATTTTTTAGTAGAGACGCGGTTTCACCATGTTGGCCAGGTTGGTCTCGAACTCCTGACCTCAGGTGATCCACCTGTCTCGGCCTCCCAAAATGCTGGGATTATAGGCATAAGCCACCGTGCCCAACTGAGAACTGGCAGTTTCTTAAAAACACATGCATTCTAGACCCAGAGATCTACAAGGACAGCAAACATGTCCACAAAAAGATTTGTACATGAGTATTCGTGGCAGCCTTATACTTAGTCATAACTTGGAGAAAAAAAAGACACCAAATATCCATCAACGGGATAAGCAAGGTGACATATATTTGTACATTCGTAATTTATATAATGGAATGCTCTTTCCATCAATAAAAAGGAGCTACTGGTATAAGCAACATGGACAAATCTCAAGAACATTTTGTTGTGCAAACAAATCTAGATGCCAAATAATTCATATAATGTGATTCTATTTATACGAATTCCCAGAAAAGGCAAAATAAATATTTGGTTATAGAAAGCAGAAAGTGGTTGCCTCAGGTAGAGGTAGAAATTGACAGGAAAATGAACATAAGGGAAACTTCTGGGATTGTATAAGTATTCTTCATTTTGTTTTGGGTGACCGTTACAGGGTTGCGGTCAATTGCTCAAACTCTTTGAACTGATCACTTAAAATACATAGTTTATTATATGTAAATTACACTGCAATAAACTATTAAAAATTTATTCTTAGAGAAACTTTTAGAATCTATTTTTTTCTCTTTATCTTACATTGTCTTTCAGCATGGAGGTTCTGATTTGTCTTGGCTTTTCATTTATGAGGCTCAAAAGTCTTCACTTTCTTTTCCTCAATAAAGTTACAAATCCGATTCATTAGTTCAGGGCCCTATTTGATGTTGGTATCCTATAAATCCCATTAATATTCAGACTTGGGTTATAAATTTCAATTATGTACAAGATTTGCCTTTGGTTGGCCTATGTTGCCTAGGTTTTTTGCTTTCTTTTATGATCTCTGTTGCCCAAACTGTTTTCCTGGAATTTGTGCCTATTGCCTCTACTGACCTTGAGTAACTGGGTAAATTTTAAAGTCCCTTTTTGTGTCTTTGTGTCTTTATCATTCATTGCAGTATCTTCACAATATCATTTCATAAATTAGAGAAATGATATGTTGGCTTTGAAATACATGTTAATATTACTATAATTTGAAATAAATAACTTTTATGAAAAATAAAATAAAGAGGTGAATAATTAATGGGACTTGACTCTTTGACTCTATATTTGGGTAGCTGTATTTTCTCCTGTATACCTGGCTCGATCTGATCATAAATAATTTTGGTATCACTTTTAAATATAATGCATGTAGTAAATATCATGAAAATGTTGTTATCTGTCTTAAATTCTCTTTCATGTTTACTATTAATCATTTTCTGATTTATTTTAAGAACTAATTGTAATCCAGCATATAAACAGAACCAAAGACAAAAACCACATGATTATCTCAATAGATGCAGAAAAGGCCTTTGACAAAATTCAACAGCCCTTCATGCTAAAAAATCTCAATAAATTCGGTATTGATGGAACGTATCTCAAAATAATAAGAGCTATTTATGACAAACCCACAGCCAATATCATACTGAATGGGCAAAAACTGGAAGCATTCCCTTTGAAAACTGGCACAAGACAGGGATACCCTCTCTCACCACTCCTATTCAACATAGTGTTGGAAGTTCTGGCTAGGGCAAACAGGCAAGAGAAAGAAATCAAGGGTATTCAGTTAGGAAAAGAAGTCAAATTGTCCCTGTTTGCAGATGACATGATTGTATATTTAGAAAATGCCATTGTCTCAGCCCAAAATCTCCTTAAGCTGATAAGCAACTTCAGCAATGTCTCAGGATACAAAATCAATGTGCAAAAATCAGAAGCATTCTTATACACCAGTAACAGACAAACAGAGAGCCAAATCATGAATGAACTTCCATTCACAATTGCTTCAAAGAGAATCAAATACTTAGGAATCCAACTTACAAGGGATGTAAAGGACCTCTTCAAGGAGAACTACAAACCACTGCTCAGTGAAATCAAAGAGGACACAAACAAATGGAAGAACATACCATGCTCATGGATAGGAAGAATCAGTATCGTGAAAATGGCCATACTGCCCAAGGTAATTTATAGATTCAATGCCATCCCCATTAAGCTACCAATGACTTTCTTCACAGAATTGGAAAAAACTGCTTTAAAGTTCATATGGAACCAAAAAAGACTCCACATTGCCAAGACAATCCTAAGTCAAAAGAACAAAGCTGGAGGCATCATGCTACCTGACTTCAAACTATACTACAAGGCTACAGTAACCAAAACAGCATGGTACTGGTACCAAAACAGAGACATAGACCAATGGAACAGAACAGAGCCCTCAGAAATAATACCATACATCTACAGCCATCTGATCTTTGACAAACCTGAGAAAAACAAGAAATGGGGAAAGGATTCCCTATTTAATAAATGGTGCTGGGAAAATTGGCTAGCCATAAGTAGAAAGCTGAAACTAGATCCTTTCCTTACTCCTTATACAAAAATTAATTCAAGATGGATTAGAGACATAAATGTTACACCTAAAACCATAAAAACCGTGGAAGAAAACCTAGGCAATACCATTCAGGACATAGGCATGGGCAAGGACTTCATGTCTAAAACACCAAAAGCAACAGCAACAAAAGCCAAAATCAACAAATGGGATCTAATGAAACTAAAGAGCTTCTGCACAGCAAAAGAAACTACCATCAGAGTGAACAGGCAACCTACAGAATGGGAGAAAATTTTTGCGATCTACCCATCTGACAAAGGGCTAATATCCAGAACCTACAGAGAACTCAAACTAACTTATGAGAAAAAAGCAAACAACCCTATCAAAAAGTGGACAAAGGATATGAATAGTCATTTCTCAAAAGAAGACATGCATACAGCCAACAGACACATAAAAAAAAGCTCATCGTCACTGGCCATCAGAGAAATGCGAATCAAAACCACAATGAGATACCATCTCACACCAGTTAGAATGGCAATCATTGAAAAATCAGGAAACAACAGCTGCTGGAGAGGATGTGGAGAAATAGGAACACTTTTATACTGTTGGTGGGATTGTAAACTAGTTCAACCATTATGGAAAACAGTATGGCAATTCCTCAAGGATCTAGAACTAGAAGTACCATATGACCCAGCCATCCCATTACTGGGTATATACCCAAAGGATTATAAATCATGCTGCTATAAACACACATGCACGCATATGTTTATTGCAGCACTATTCACAATAGCAAAGACTTGAAATCAACCCAAATGTCCATCAGTGACAGACTGGATTAAGAAAATGTGGCACATATACACCATGGAATACTATGCAGCCATATAAAAGGATGAGTTTGTGTCCTTTGTAGGGACATGGATGCAGCTGGAAACCATCATTCTCAGCCAACTATCGCAAGAACAGAAAACCAAACACCGCATGTTCTCACTCATAGGTGGGAATTGAACAATGAGATCACTTGGACTCGGGAAGGGGAACATCACACACCGGGTCCTATTATGGAGAGGGGGGAGGGGGAAGGGATTTCACTGGGAGTTATATCTGATGTAAAGGACAAGTTGATAGGTGCTGACAAGTTGATGGGTACAGCACACCAACATGGCACAAGTATACATATGTAACAAACCTGCACATTGTGCACATGTACCCTAGAACTTAAAGTATAATAAAAAAAAAAATAAAAAAAGGAACTAATTGGACAAAGAGACTCAGAAGACAGAAAATGGGCATGTGCGACATCCAAAATTTTGAAACAGACAGTAGACACAGACTGACTCCTAGGAACCAAGAGACAATGTTGAGTAGCTTTAAAGAGCTGATATCAGATGATAATGGCAGTTATGACGTACTTGAAAGAAGGAATTTGAGAATGCTGTTAGACACTAGAAAAAAGAAATGAGAATTGTGTCCTGCAGACTTGGTGGATTAATTCCACACAAGCGTGCCCTTTTGTTTAGCTGGTCACATTTGTTGCAGGTTTTACCCCTTCACTGTCTGACCCCTAGGCATATGGGCCAGAGTTTTGCCAGGATGGCTATTTAGGTGGGTACTGATGTCATCTGCAAGAGAATCCAACTGTAAACACTTTGCCAGGATTCTGCAATCCTTGTTCTTCCTCAGACTTTCCTGGCTTGTTCTTCCTGCCATTGTGGTTCATTCCTGCTCTACTTTTTGCTTGCAATGTGCTCATCACACAGATTGCTGTTTTGTGTGTTTTTACTGGCTAATCATTTTTCCATAGCTAATGTTAAGTATATTGTATATCATCAATGTCTTACTTTTATTATCCTCATTATTAAGAATTAATGATTTATATGGAAGTACATTTTTCCCCACTCGTTTATAGATTTATTTGAACTTTTTTCTTAATATAATCATTCCTATTACATTTGCAAACCTATTTTTATTGAAATATTTTGAAAAGCTCATAGAATACTTGGCAGTAGTACTTTGAGTCACAAATACAAAAGTAAGCAACATTAAGAGACATTTGAACAGACTTTGGCCCCACCTAGGTAAACCAATCAAAAGACACACTTTGCTGCTTGAATCTACTAACTGATGACTAATGGAAAATTACAGAGCCTCATTTCTAACCTTGACATTCCTATAAGGCTTTAGTTTCACAAGAGATCAGGCATGCGTATGTAATAAGTAGAGCACCCAAACAAAAATAAGCCTTGTTAAAAACCATAATCTGTGAGAAGTTTCTGCTTAGTTTGTCTTCCTACTCCTGGCACCAGAATTTGGCTGAATAATAACATAGGGGTCATCGTTGCAAATATGCCTGGGACGATTCTTTTATTAGGAATCTATAAAGAATTATGTTATGTTTAGAACCACTGAAGTCATTATGGAATGAAAATGATAAAATTTACTTTGCAATCAGCTGAACATAATTACGTGTAACAGTGGGTTTCCAGATTCCCTTTTTATTAAGAAATTGCAATACAATTTGTTCTGGTATATGTAGGGATGTTGCCTTCTTTTTGACCAATTCTGAGTTTACTTCTTGTGATTTCCAAATGCATTGGCTATTCGGTTGTGTCTCTCAAAGTTTGTGTCCTATATTGGTTTTAAAAATTTTCATAATTCTTAGTCTACATGGTTTTCTGTAATTCTTCAAAGTCTGTTTTAAGCATTGTCTTTATTGGATATATTTCTAAAAAGGTTGATGTCTTTCTTATATTCCTTATAAAATATTTAGTGCCAGTTTTATAGTTCCAGGTACAACTTATTATTATTATTTTTTGGGGTGAGTGTATTGTACCTATCTCTTATTCTATTATGGATTTTCTGGTATTCTCTGAGTAGCTGCCATGTGGTCTACTCAAATTAAGGCGATAAGAAGACTACAGAGTTCTACTAATTTTGGAAAAAAGAATCCAAGTTGAAAAGAGCGTAAATACATTCATCATCTTACTTTTTGCATACCACCACAAAATTGCCACTGGAGTATTAATTATAAACTAACTTATGCTGATATTAAACTAATAATTCTGAATATAGTATTAAGATTATTGAACCAAAACACTGTTAATCACAGTATCTGAAAGCAAGTTGTTTAAAATAGTAAAAAAACAGCCAAAAAGTACTGAAGTGTTTCTTCTTAAGCATTAAGGCCTAGGTGCCAGCAGATGAAATGTTGTGTAATAATTGTTAAAATCATTATTTTCATAGTATATTATTTTTACAGTAAAGACAATTTTTTTCCTCTTGGTACAAATCATTCCAATTTCCACTGATGTGTTTTTCATATTGGAACCTCACATAGAAACTAGAGGAGAAATACAATACTTTCAACTACTTCCCCAATGAATATTTTTTACATAATAATTAGTAAATATAAATCTTGTCTTGAAAAAGTGCCTCAGGAAAGAATTTCGATCCCTATGGTGGTTGTAGATCTTTGAAATTGTTAACGTGATATGTAAATAGCCTAGGCATCTCTCAGGTGTGGCAAGTAGGCGGACCAGGTGTTCTTTCAAAGAGAAAATGTAGCCCTGTAGGAATGCTTCTCCCTCTGATTTCCAAAGTAAAACATTCGAATTCAAAGTTTCTTCATGTATTTTTAAGTTACATGGGTGTTTTTTTATTGCAGTGTTTCATCTACCTTTTAAACATTTCTCACAAATTGAACTCAAGATACTAAGTAAAAAGAGCATAGGAGGCTGGTGGGAGAAGGGCATGAGTCCAGGAGTTCCAGGATGCAGTAAGCTGTGATCACACCACTGCACTCACTGGGCAACAGCATAAGACCCTGTTTCAAAAAAACAAAAAATAAAAAGCCAAAATTCATGTTTATCAGGAATTTTGAAAGTCCTAAAATTCATGTTTATCAGAAAGTTTGAAAAGTAAGTTTATCCGAGATCACAATACCTGAAATACCATAGGTGAACAATAAATAATTGTTGAATAAATGCATCTTAAAGAGACTAAAAATATTTTACTGTCATTTGAACCATGTATATTTTCTCCAGCCAAATGGTGCTAAAGCCTGAAATAGGGAAAATTAACTCTACTCATCCTGTAGTCATTTTTTCCTCTTTCATTATTACTAATTATCACTATTTGTGTTTGCTCACTTGTCTACTTCCTCACCAGCATCAATTCTTTGTTTCTTTCCATACACACACACACACACACACACTTATTGCATGGAATTCTCATAAGCATTTGAACTTCTCTGTAAAGCTCATGAATCATACTCTAGAAAGGAAGGAAGACTTACTTAAAAAATCTCTTGCTAATCAAAGCCACTCAGGAGAGCACTCATTAAAATGGACCACAGGGTTTGACAATAGTGATGGGTAACACCTCTACTCTAGAGGCAGAAAAAAGGAGCACTGTTTTCTTATCCTCATTTGGAATGCCCAGCAACTCGTAAACATTTTTCCTCCTCCATTTCCTCCACTTCCTAGTGGAAAAGAGAACATTTTCTAGAGTTTACTGTTTCAGGAACATTGATTTTAAGATTAAAAATTCACGTGATTGTGATTTAACTTTCTTGGTTTTCTACTGCTTTTCTCATCCATGTACTTCCACCTCACCAGTCTCTTCTCTTTAAAGCCTCTTAGCTTTTTGTTTTGCTATAGCTCACTGACTATAAATCAGCATGCTTATATAGATTGAACTGAAGTGTTCTCTTAAAACATTTTAGTTTACATTAACAAATTACAAATTTATGTTAGCAAAAACCCACCACCATTGTGGTACAGTAGAAATGCCTGAAAACGGCCTGCTTGTAATGACTTACCTTAGACATTTGTAAATGCTATAATCAGTAGTAATGATGGCATAACAAAATACTATTTGATTAATCACATTAACATCAATATAAAATTTTGTGTAAATAAATTTTGAGTTAATAAAAATTAGACATAGTCAAAGCTAAATAATTTTTTTAGGAAAATGCAGTGGTATAATCATGAAATGTTAATAGTAACATCATGACATACATGTTTTAACTTCGAGGAGAGAAATGAGATGCCTGAATAATGGCCAAGCATCAGTCTTTTAATATGATATTGCATGCTTGAAACAGATCTACTCTCCATTTGCTACACAATGTAGCTATTGTAATGTGAACAGTGTAGCAGTCATTGATGATAGTTATATAACATTCTGCAGAGAAATTTTTCTTAACAGGATCATAATTCTACAGAGCAGCACTATCTATATTGTTTTACTGTTTTATCTGAGCTTTCCCCATGGATTCACTCTACCTATCAAATTTGGTTTCTTAATAGTCTCAAAAAGGGAAGAGAGTGTTTTGTTTCACTATAGCTGCTCTATGATACACATATGATGATTTTATTATATCAAGTTAGATGCATTGCAGTGTAGTGACTTTTTTTTTTTTTGAGGCCACAGGACAGCAATTGAATAAATAGGTTTAATTCCTGGAATTAGCACTGGTAAATATGCTGAAAAGACCCACCAAAATTGTTTTATCAATTATAGAACTGTACATGATATAATGGAGACCATAATAGACTTTAGATTTAGAGGATGTTGTAACTTAATTAACAAGCAATATGCTTAAATGTCATTTTCAAATAAACAGTGCTATCAATCCAGTGTAAGAAACACATGTACCCATAGCTCTTGACATAAGGATCATTTACCTTAATTCAGTGTGCTCACTCCTCTGTCTCACACACCTATATACACATGCACGTTACATACAAATCCAAGACACACAGTCTTAAAATTTAAGGGTATATTTGAGATATGCAAAAGATATGCAAAACTAAATGAAGTGTAAAGGAACCAAAATCTTGTTAGTATGCTGCTCTTATCAACTAGTTAATTCATCATCTATACTCTAAATACTTTCCTGCATTATTCAAAGGCCTAAAATATTAAATTTCAAAGTCAGAAGTACTTTTTCTTTTTTTTTGAGATGGAGTATCATTCTGTTGCCCAGGCTGGAGTGCAGTGGCACGATCTCGGCTCACTGCTGCCTCCACCTCCCAGGTTCAAGAGATTCTCCTACCTCAGCCTCCCGAGTAGCTGGGACTAGAGGCACCCACCACCACGCCCAACTAATTTTTGTATTTTTAGTAGAGACGGAGTTTCACCATATTGACCAGGCTGATCTCCAATTCCAAAGTCAGAATTTTTTTTTATTCTAGATATTATTCATATTGTAATATGATTGTTAAGTGGTCTATTTAAAAAACTCTGTTGAATGATCAATAAATTACAATGGTAAATACATCATAAAACTTGGATTAAATTACTGTGTTTCTATGAAATGTCACACAGGAAAAGAATTGCTTTCTAAGTTGTCACAGAACACATTAGCTTGTGGGTATTGTTACTGTAAGTTTACCTCAGAATATTTTGAAATTCCTTATAATGACATGTTTACATATTGGTACAGAATATTCTGAAGTTTCTTGCAATAATTTGCTTACACATGGTTACATGTCTTGGTTATTGCTATAATTAATTAGGGAATTTTTAAAAGCATCTATTTTTACCTCTTAGATGCAGCAGAGTTTAAAAACAAAAACAAACAAACACAAAAAGAATGGTGATTTTTATGCTTACGCCTTCTCATATAGAGAAGAAACAGTATGACTGGAAAGCACAAGGCTGAAAATTCAGACAGGTCTGAATCCAAATTTGTGGATGTATGAATATTTGTATGCGTATGTGTATGCAGGTAATCCACCTTCCCCTTTATAAGGTTGATGCCACACTTTAAGGATTGCATGCCTATTAGGGGGATGTTATGATAAATTTTTAGTCTCTAACGTAAATATACTATTTTACTTACACTAAGTGGCTAACATAGAAATATATTATGATGTATGACTTTAGATTTAAATAAGATAAAATACAAAGATGATATCTTATACTATCAATCAAAGATATCATTGACCAAAGGATGGTGAATGATCTATAAGCTTCTCCTCATCAGTCTGGAAGGACTCTAGGAAGCCAGTTTGTTTTAATATCTTTGAAATGACCTTATTTTAGCATATTTTTAATATAAATATTTTAGCATATTTTATTTAACGCGAATATTTTAGCATAATTTACTGGATATGAATATTCATGTTGAATTAAGTAGTATTTGTTTTATCTAATCCTTTATTTTTTCTCTTTTATTAATTTCTAATTCTCAGTTGAGACTTAATTTTTATCATGCTAATGAAAATTTGTCTTATAAATAGCAATTCAGTATGACTTGCTAATGACCACACAAACTGGATCAGTATACTGAAGCAATGAGTCATAGAAATCTGGTAAAGAATATCAATGTCAAAGCATTCCTAGAGGAAAGGATAGTTTATAGATTGCTTCTTTCTGAAAAGATAAATAAGAATCTAGATACATAGTTTATAAATTTTATCTCTGTATAATGGTGAGTAAAGGAGTTTTTTCTGTTTTGTTTTTTTTACCATGTTTGTGTAATCTTCTTTCCAACTTTTTTATGAAAAAAAGTCTTATAACCAGAAATATGTAATAACCAACAGTTTGAAATATTCCTAAGAGTATTTTTCATCTTTGTTTTTAAAGTTACAAAATAAAATAAAACTTAAATTCAAAAATGTGGAAGTAGCTAATTAAATTAGTATTAATAGATCTACTATTGAAATGTTGCCAAAAGGACTCTAAAGAAATATGGGAAATAATAATAATGCAAAGAGAAAATGGAGGATACAGAACTACAAATGCATTGAATAGGCTAAGACTGCAAGAAAATGTTCCAAAATATGAGGGCAGTATGTTGATTTGTCTCCTCTACTTTTTCTTTGTATAAGTTGGAACATTATCTTTATAATGAATTCATCACCGCGAGCACTCTAGGAATATAAATGTTAAGCCTTTAAAACTACTATAATGCAATAATACTGACAATACCTTATAAATTGATGATTACAGAATTTGGAAATTTCACAATAAATGTTATGTGGTTCTAAATAATGAATTACATTATAGGCTATAACTCTAGTAATATCCTATTTATCTTGTACATTATTATAACTTTGAAATCGAATGCACTTCCTTATCTTCTAAGCCATACTGCCTGAAATACAAGGATTATTATTTTAGATAGCTAGAAGTCCTGGTATATATATATATATTTTTTGAGACAGAGTCTCGCTCTGTCCCCCAGGCTGGAGTGTAGTGGCCAGATCTCAGCTCACTGCAAGCTCTACCTCTCAGGTTTACGCCATTCTCCTGCCTCAGCCTCCCGAGTAGCTGGGACTACAGGCGCCGGCCACCTCACTCAGCTAGTTTTTTTGTATTTTTTAGTAGAGATGGGGTTTCACCATGTTAGCCAGGATGGTCTTGATCTCCTGACCTCGTGATCCGCCCATCTCGGCCTCCCGAAGTGCTGGGATTACAGGCTTGAGCCACTGCTCCCGGCAGTCCTGTTATATTTAATGTTCTAGATGCTGGGTGGAAATACTCAAATATAAGAGTCATTGATGACCTCAGTATGTCCTTCAGAGAAAGAAATTTAAGATGGAGTTTTAATAAAGTATTTTTCCACATTCTGTTTTTGATTGTCTCAAGGTGTCAACAATGTCAAGTAAAATGTGATAGTACTGGACTAAGCAAGAAGGCACCGAATCATTCTCTCAACCATAATTACCAGCTAATTCTGCCCTTTAGAGAAATACTTCCAATTTAGTTTCAAATTGAAAAAAAAAAAAAAGTTGTCAATGGTGTTTAAATTTTAAAAAATGTCTTTAACCTTTGTCTTAGTCTTTTTATGTTGATGTAAACAATCCCTGAGGCTGGGTAATTTATAAAGAAAAAAAGGTTTATTTGGCTCATAATTTCACTGGCTGAAAGATTGGGCATCTGATGAAAGCTTCAGGCTGCTTCCACTCATGGCAGAAGACTAAGGGGAACCAGATGTGCAGAAATTCTCTCTTCACATGGTGAGAGAGAAAGCAAGAGAGTAGGAAGCAAGGTGCCAGTTTATTTTTAACAACCAGTTCTCACTGCAGGTCACTCCCATCCCTGCGTCTTGCCTCAGGGAGGGCATTAATCTATTCATGAGGGATCCACCTCTGTGACTTCAAAGCCTCCCAATAAGCCCCATCTCCAACAATGGACAACAAATTTCAACATGAGGTTTGAGAGAACAAACATCTAAACTATAGCACTCTGTTCTTGGGCCCCTAAAACTAATGTCCTCCTCACATTGCAAAATATAATAATTCCTTTTCAGTTCCCCAAAATCTTAGTTGTTCTAGCAAAAGTCAAAAGTGCAAAGTCCAAAGTTTCATCTGAGACAAGTCTCTTCCAGCTATGTTCCTGTTAAATCAAAAAGAAGCTATTTACTTCCAAGATACCAAGGTTATATAGGCATTGGGTAAAAGATTCCTATTCCAAAAAGCATAAATCAGTCAAAAGAAAAGAGTAACAGGCTTCACACAAGTCTAAAACCCAGGAAGGATGACATTAAATTTTAAAGCTCCAAAACAAACCTTAACTTCAAGTCCCGCATTCTGTGAACTAGTTCAAGGGCTGTGATTCAAGACCTCAGGGAGCAGTGCCCCAGTGGCTTTGCCGGGTGTACTCCATGTGGCTGCTCTCATGGGTGGGAAGCAAACATCAATGGCTTTTTCAGGCTGAAGGAGTGATATGGTTTGGCAATGTCCCCATGCAAACCTCACCTTGAATTCCCATGTGTTGTGGGAGGGATTCAGTGGGAGGCAATTGAATCATGGGGGCAGATGTCTTTCCCATACTGTTCTCGTGATAGTGAATAAGTCTCACAAGATCTGATAGTTTTATAAAGGGGAGTTTCCCTGTAAGAGCTCTCTTCTCTTATCTGCCACCATGTGAGACATGCCTTTCAAATTCCACCATGATTATGAGGCCTCCCCAGTCACGTGGATCTGTAAGTCCGTTAAGCCTCTTTCTTTTGTAAATTGCCCAGTCTCGGGTATGTCTTTATCAGCAGCGTGAAAATGGACTAATACAGTAAATTGGTACCAATAGAGTGGGCACTGCTGAAAAGATACCTGAAAATGTGGAAGTGACTTTGGAAATGGGTAGCAGGAAGAGGTTGGAACAGTTTGGAGGGCTCAGAAGAAGATAGGAAAATGTGGGAAAGTTTGGAACTCCCTAGAGACTTGTTGAATGGCTTTGACCAAAATGCTGATAATGATATGGATAATGAAATCCGGATGAGGTAATCTCAGATGGAGAAGAGGAACTTGTTGGGAACTGGAGCAAAGGTGACTCTTGTTATGTTTTAGAGAAGAGACTGGTGGCATTTTTCTCCTGTCCTAGAGATTTGTGGAACTTTGAACTTGATAGAGATGATTTAGGGTATCTGGTAGAAGAAATTTCTAAGCTGCAAAGCATTTAAGAGGTGACTTGGATGCTGTTAAAGACATTCAGTTTTAAAAGGGAAACAGAACATAAAGGTTTGGAAAATTGGGAGCCTGACAATGTGATAGAAAATAAAATCACATTTTCTAAGGAAAACTTCAAGCCTGCTGAAGAAATTTGCGTAAGTAACAAGGAGCTGAATGTTAATCACCAAGACAATGGGGAAAATGTCTCCAGGGCATGTCAGAGACCTTTGCAGCAGTCCCTCTCATCACAGGCCCAGAGGTTTAGGAGGAAAAAAAATGGTTTTGTGGGCCAGATCCAGGATCCTTGTGCTGTGTGCAACCTAGGAGCTTGGTACTGTGTCCCAGCCGCTCCAGCCATGACCAAAAGGAGTCCAGGTACAGCTTGGGCCATTGCTTCAGAGGGTGCAAGCCCCAAGCCTTGGCAGCTTTCACATGGTGTTGAGTATGAGGGTGCACAGAAGTCAAGAATTTAGGTTTGGGAACCTTTGCATAGGTTTCAGAGGATGTATGGAAACACATGGATGCCCAGGCAGAAGTTTGCTGCAGGGGCAGGGCCCCCATGGAGAACTTCGGCTGTGGCAGTGCAGAAGGGAAATGTGGGATCAGAGCCCCCACAGAGTCCTTACTGGGGCATTGCCTAGTGGAGCTGTGAGAAGAGGGCCACCATCCTCCGGACCCCAGAACGGTAGATCCACAAACAGCTTGCACTGTGCACCTGGAAGAGCCAGAAACTCAATGCCAGCTCATGAAAGCAGTCAAGTGGGGTGGCTATACCCTGCAAAGCCACAGGGGCAGAGCTCTCCAAGGCCACAGGAGCCCACTTTTTGCATCAGCATGACCTGGATGCAAGACATGGAGTCAAAGGAGATCATTTTTGGAGATTTAAAATTTGACTGCCCTGCTGGATTTTGGACTTGCATGGGGCCTAAAACCCCTTTCTTTTGGCCAATTTCTCCCATTTGAAATGGCAGTATTTACCCAATGCCTGTACCCCCAGTATATCTAGGAAGTAACTAACTTGCTTTTGATTTTACAGGCTCATCGGTGGAAGGGACTTGCCTTGTCTTGGATGAGACTTTGGACTGTGGACTTTTGAGTTAACACTGAAATGAGCTAAGACTTTGGGGGGCTGTTGGGAAGGCATGATTGGTTTTGAAATGTGAGGACATGAGATTTGGAAGGGGCTGGGGCAGAATGATATGGTTTGGTTGTGTGCCCACCCAAATCTCGTGTTAAATTTCCACATGTTGTGGGAGGGACCTGGTGGGAGGTAATTGAATCATAGGGGCAGCTCTTTCCTGTGCTATTCTGGTGATAGCAACTAAGTCTCATGAGATTTGATGGTTTTATAAAGCGTAGTTTCCCTGCACAAGCTTGATTTGCTTGTTTGCTGCCATGTGAGACATGCCTTTCACCTTCTGCCATGATTGTGAGGCCTCCCCAGCCACATGGAACTAAATAACCTCTTTCTTTTGTAAATCACCCAGTCTCTGGTCTGTCTTTATCAGCAGTGTGAAAATGGACTACTACAAGGGGCATAGTGGCTTGCAAGGTGCACCAGTGACTCTATAATTCTGTGGTCTGAGAGCAGTGCCCCTGTTTTCACAGCTGTACTAGGCACTGCCCAAGTAGAGGCTCTCTCAGTGGCTCTACCCCGTGACAGACGTCTGCCTGGGCACCCAGGCTTTCCAATATATCCTCTGAAATCTAGGTGGAATTTGCCAAGCCTCCTGGCACTTGCATTCTGGGCACCTACAGACTTAGCACCACATGAATGTCACCAAGGTTTATGGCTTGCAACTTCCAGAGCAGCAGCCCAGGTAGTATCTAGGGCTCTTTGAACCATGGCTAGAGTTGGAGTGGTCAAAACAAGAGGCAGCATTCCAAGGTGGTGCAGTGTAGTCAAGACCCAGTCCTGTCCCCTGAAACCATTCTGTTATTTTAGGTCTCTGAGTCAGTGATGGGAGGGATGGACTCAAAGATTTTGAAATGCCTTTGGGGTCTTTTTCCCATTGTTCTATTAACATTTGGTTCCCTTTTATCTGTACTAATCTCTCTAGTAAGTTGTTGTTCTTCAACAACCTGGGGTTCCTGTCCTAAGAACGCTCTTTTCTTCTTCATCAAATGACCAAGCTGCAAAATTTCCAAATTTTTATGCTCTGCTCCCCTTTTAGTTATAAATTCCAACTTTATTTGTTTGCTTCCATATCTGATTGTAAGCTCTTAGAAGTAGGCATGCCACTTCTTGAGTGCTTTGAAGCCTAGAGATTTCTTCTGCTAGACATCCTATGTCATTTCTCTTAAGTTTGGCCTTCCCAAAAGACCTAGAGCATGGAAACAATGCAGCCAAGTTCTTTGCTATGGCCTCGTCAGCATGGGCTACACTGTCCATACTTCTATTAGCATTTTGATCACAACCATTTAACCAATCTCCAAGAACTTCCAACTTTTCCTCATCTTCCTGTCTTCTTCTGAGCTCTCCAAACTCATCCAACCTATGTCCATCACCTAGTTTCAAAGCTCCTTTAAAATATTCAGATATCTTTATAATGACAACCCCCAAACTCCTAGATATGGATTTTTGGTTTAGTTCATTTAGCATTGCTATAAAGGAATATCCAGGACTGGGTAAATTATAAAGAAAAAGGAGTTTATTTGGCTGATAATTTTGCAGGCTGGACAAGAAGCATGGCATCACCATCTGCTCCTGGTGAGGGTCTCAGGCTGCTTCTACTCATGGTGGAAGGCAAAGTAGAGCTTTCATGTGTGGAAATCACATGGTAAGAGAGGAAGCAAGAAACAGAGGAGGAGGGACTAGGCTCTCTTAACAACCAGCTTTTGCAGGAACTAATAGAGTGAGAACTCACTCATTACCACAAGGACAGCATGATGCCATTCATGAGGCAGGAATCTACCTCATGACCCAGATTTTCCCCATTAGACCCCACCTCCAATGTTGGTGATCAGATTTCAACATGAGGTTTGAGGGAACATCCCAACTATAGCAAACTTATGCTGAAGATTTTGAATATTTAAAGTTCTGTATTGTTAGTATCTTTCCCTAGACAATATTTCTCAGTCATCTGATTGCATTTCATTTGGTTTAAACATTTTGTAAATTTTATAAGTTAACAAACTGAATATGAGATTAGTGGTGTTTTCATCATTTTTTCCTCTCAGTTCAGTATCAATATCCTAAATCACCATAGATAATTGACCTTTATGACCGCCAAAATGTATCAATTGTACAGTTAGTTCAGAATTAGAATTAATTATAGACATTAACATTCTTAATAAATGTATGCCAGATTGCTCCCTAGGTTTTTGGCTCCAGTGGTATCAGGTGTTCAGTTATCCCAAGTTATTCATTAGTATCACAATATGGTTATTAAGTCATGAGATGGTAACAAGGTCCTGCCATTGTCAAATTCAAAGAAAAATAAAGGATCTCTTCTTTTACAAATGCATTGTTAATCTCTATAAATTATAACCAGAATTACGCATGAATCATACTTAACTATTCAGTGTAGAGTGAAATGTCTTAATTTATTAATCTCTCATCCATTAGCTCACTGATTATAATACTAAGTTAAAGTGTAAATTTACATGTCACTTGCACGTTGGTTATTTCAACCTCATAATGCTTTATGTAAGTTTTTCAAAGTGAAAGAGTCATTTGGATGTTAATACTTTTTGTGATTTTCCTAAATTTTTTTCAAATAATTTGTTTATAACACAATTAGAGAGGTTTGTCTATCTTTAAAAAAGCCAGCATTCTTCTTTACACTTTCTTTTTATTGATTTCATATTTATGTCCCTTAGTGTTTTTGATAATACAAGTAGGTTGAACCATATACAACTACAATTTCTGCAATGTCTTACATCTAGCTCAAATTAATATAAAAGAAATTATAGTGGAAAATGGATAAATGTTTATGATAATTAGAGTATTTGAATTTGAACATCCAGTGCATAATTCTATATGTCAACTTTTTTGGGGAAAAAAGATAAATTGGAATTACCAGACAAATCTTAGATTTAGCTTCATCAATGTAAACATTATATTTAGCTTCATCAAGATTCCCCAATTAATTTATATGAGGTTAACCATGTTGTAGACTTATATACTGTAAAATAACGTTTTTCTTACAAGCAAGATATAATATTTTGACATGAAAACATAGAAAACATATTTCTTCGTGATTAATTATTTTGTCACTAAAGCTTGATGAATATCTAGTCATTCAAATGACTGAATTGTGGATTCTCTGTACTCTCGAGTTATTATACAAGTAGCCTACCTTGATAGGCTGATGCTATAAAGCCTTCTTATTGTTTATAAACAGTCAAGCTGTAAAATTGGTAGCCTTTTATATAAACAAATAATGTATAAGAGCAAACTGTAATTATGTTCTATGTTAATACAAAATAATAAATAACTAGATACCTATTGATTTACTCTTGCTTATGTTCTGTTTTTAACTAGATGGACTCAGTGATGGTGCAAACAAATGGATGTCCATACTAATTCATATCTGGTCAGATTAGGGTTCAGCAAATTATTTTTTATTTATACTTTATTGTGGATAATAACTTTAGCTCTTTTTTAAGGTGCTAGAATTATTAGTGTGTAAAACCATTTGGTATTTGGTGACATATTCAATAATAAAACAGATAAGACAGATAAGAGAAAGCAATACAAAACATTTAAAATTTAAAAAGCAGAAATTTTTAGTTTTTAAAATAATACTATTCAGAGTTAGGTTGAATATCAGAAAATCTGTCTATAGTGAATCTTTATAACACATTATTTAAATAACAATATGAAAATGGAATGAGCATTGTAGCTCTAGGTAAGTAAATTTCTGAAGTATTTTTCAAAATGAGCTTCAGAGATGTTGGGTAAGTTATGTTTTGGTGGGATTAAAGGAAAAGAAGATATAAAATTAGTCCACTAGGTTAATTTTATCATCTAGACTAGAGATCTGTGGCAATTTTATTCTAGCACAGAAAAATTTTCTCCCATTTTTCACTTGCCTCCTCCCTCCTTCCTTTGCCTTTTATTTTGTCCCTTCCTCTTTTCCTCTCTCTTTCCTTCTTTTCTTTTTTCTTTCCTTTCCTTTCCCCCTTACTGGAATTAACACAAAGGGAAAAAAGGGCTTGAATAAGAGAAATGAGAAATCTTTTTAATACTGCAAAGACTTTCAAAGACAAAATGGCAAACTTACATATAGGGAAAGATGTGTTAATTTCTTTACTCATGTATTATTCTCTCTCCATTAATGTTATTTGAGAGATAAGAATGGTCTATCTTACATATCCTTAGTGTTACTCTGCTTATCACTCTCAGTGTAAGGCTTTTATCCAATTTCACAGGTGATAACTTTTAGTTTGTAAACCATTGGTTATCAATTAAAAGAAATCATCCAGAACTAACTGTTTGGCTACTATAATTAATCTTTATATAGTCTAATCCCTATTTGATGAGGTTGTCTGCAACAAAGATAGAATATTTACTTTAAATCATACACTGTTGACATTCTGATAATCAATTTTTACTATCAATAATGTTATCTAGAAGAAAAGAAAGAAAATGATGTATCTCACATACAGGCTATCATTCATCATTTTGCAAATCATACAATGTCACTAAACGAGGAATTCTGAAATCTTCACCATTCTATACCAGTTCAACTCTATGTAAAATAACAAAAACAAAAATAAATGAATGACAAAAGTATTAAAGATTAGTTTAGTTTATAGTCTATACTAGACATATACTTCAACTCTTTATTCACTTACACCAAAATAGTATATAACAAATTATTATATTCTACAGAAAAATGTATACTAAATCTTGCTTCAAAAATCTATTATAAAATTCTGTAAGATAACAAAAACAAAAATAAATGAATGACAAAAGTATTAAAGATTAGTTTAGTTTATAGTCTATACTAGACATATACTTCAACTCTTTATTCACTTACACCAAAATAGTATATAACAAATTATTATATTCTATAGAAAAATGTATACTAAATCTTGCTTCAAAAATCTATTATAAAATTCTGTAAGATTAGATATGTCATGACTTTAAACCAATGGTTTCTCACTTGGGGATGATTCTTCCCATCCAGGGGACTTCTGTCCATATCAAGGTATTTTTGCTCATCGTGACTTAAGATGTGCTACTTGCATCTAGTGGTAATAGGTCAGAAATGCTTCTAAACATCCTGCAGTGCACAGGACAGATCCCTACAATAAAAGAGTATCTGGCTTAAATATTAGTAGTACTGAGGTTGGGGGACACTTATTTAGACAAATATGCTCTGAGCACTTCCTATGCTTGACATTGAGCTTCAGAATGTTTGGGGGTACAAAATAAGCCACAGATTCAATGCAATCTCAGAGATGAGTTGAAAGTCAAAATAATGATGATGATGATATATCATAAAAAGACCAAACAAAAGGCCAGTGTTCAATGAAGTCCAACTCACATTTGCTGGGGGATTAGGAAGTGTTAGAAAGTTTGCAGCACTTATGAATGTGTTTTTTCACTGTCTTAGTAAATTCCTGTATATGATTATACATGAAAAACACACAGAGGAATTATCATTGAAAAACTGTTTTCCTCTTTTCTCTTGTCACTCTGGTCACCACTTTCTTTTCCCAAATGAAAAGTTGTTAATCAGATACCTTTGGTAAACATGTAGTTTGTCCCAAGTTTTTTGCTATTACTAACAGTACTGAGATAATGAGATAAATACAGGCATACCTTCTTTAGTTGCACTTTGCTTTATTGCATTTCAGAGATTTTTGCAGTAATTTTCAAGTTAAAGGTTTTTGGCAACTTTGCATCAAACAAATCTATCAGCACCAATTTTCTAAGCACATCTGCTTACTTCGTGTCTTGGTGCCACATTTTGGTAATTCTTGCAATATTTTAAACTTTTGCATTATTATTATATCTATCATGGTGATCTATGATCAGTGATATTTAATGTCACTATTGTGATCATCTTGTCCCATGAACTGCACCCATATAAAGAGGCAAAGTTAATTGATAAACGTTGTATATGTGCTGGCTGCTCCAGTGACAGGCTGTTAACCCATCACGCGCTCTCTCTCTCCTCAGTCCTACCTATTCCCTGACACAAACCAATATTGAAATTAGCCCAATTATTAATTAAACAGTGGCCTGTAAGTATTTAAGTGAAAGGAAGAGGCATAAATCTCTCATTTTCAGTCAAAAGTTAGAAATGATAAAGCTTAGTGAGAAGACATTTCAAAAGTCAAAATAGGCTGAAAACTAGGTGTCTTGCACCAGTTAGTGAGGTTGTAAATGCAAAAGAAATGTTCTTGAATGAAGTTAAAAGTGTTACTTCAGTGAACAAATGAATAAGAGCATGAAACAGCCTTATTATTAACGTGAAGAATGTTTCAGTGGTCTGGGATAGAAGATCAAACCAGCCACAACATTTCCTTAAACCAAAGCCTAATGCAGAGCAAGACCCTAACTCTCTTCAATTCTGTGAAGCTTGAGAGAGGTGAGAAAGCTCAGATGAAAAGTTTTAAGCTAGCACAGGTTGGCTCATGAGGTTGAATAAAAGAATCCATCTCCATAAAAGTGCAAGGTGAAGCAGCAGGTGTTGATATAGAAGCTGCAGCACGTTAGCCAGAAGACCTAGTTAAGATCATTCATAAAGGTAGCTACAGTAAACAACAGATTTTCAATGTAGACTAAACATTCTTCTACTGAAAGAAGATGCCATCTAGGACTTTCATACCTAGAGAGGAGAAGACAATACCTTGTTTCAAAGTTTCAAAGGAGAGGCTGACTCTCTTGTTAGAGACTGATGTGGCTGGTGACCAAGGTGAAGGCAAGACTCCTTTACCATTCCAGAAATCGTAGCACCCTTAAGAATTTATTGTCTACTTTGCCTGTGCTCTGTAAGTGGAAGAACAAAGCCTGGATGACAGCACATCTGTTTGTAGCATGGTTTATTGAATATTCTAAGCTTACTGTTGAGACCTTTTACTCAGGAAAAAAAAAAAAAAAAGGATTTCGGTCAAAATATTACCGTTCACTGACAATACACCTACTTATCCAATAACTCTGCTGAAGATGGGTAAGGAGATTAACACTGTGTTCATGCCTGCTGGCACAACATTCATTCTGCAGCCCACAGAACAAGGAATAATGTTGACTCTCAAGTCTTACTCTTTAAGAAATGCATTTTGTAAGGCTATGGCTGCCATAGATAGAGGTTTCCCTGAAAGATCTGGGCTAAGTAAATTGAAAACCTTCTGAAAAGGATTTACTATTCTAGATGCCATTAAGAACATTTGTAATTTATGGGAAGAAGCCATAATACTTATATTAACAGGGGTTTGGAAGAAGTTGATTCCGGCCTTCATGGATGACTTTGAGAGGCTCAAGACTTCAGTGGAGGAAGTAACTCCCAATGTAGGTGAAACTGCTAGAGGCCTAGAATTAGAAATGGAGTCTGAAGATGTGACTGAATTGCTGTGATGTCATGATAAAACTTGAGTGGATGAGGAGCTGCTTCTTAAAGATGAACGAAGAAGGTGGTTTATGGACATGAAATCTACTCCTGGTGAAGATGCTGTAAATATTGTTGAAATGACAATAAAGAATTTAAAATATTACATAAACTTAGCTGATAAAGCAGTGGCATAATCTGAGAGAATTGCATTAGATTTACCTGTTTCTTAAAGATTTTTTGGAATTCCTCTTACAAACAATCTGAATGTGAATATAGTGCTTTATTTGGAGGGGCAGAGGGAGGAAATTATTCTTCAACATCTTTATTACTTCTTTGGCAATTTTTCTAATTAGGTGTTCTCTCTTTTCTGGGGTTCACTTTGGTAGTCTGTATTTTTCTAGATAATCATTTTATTCACATTCTCACATTTATTTAAATGGTATTTAGCAAGGTAGTTTCATATAATTTTATTTTCTTTGATATTCTTCTATATCTGTGTTACCTTTTCTGAATTAGTGCTTTCATCTTTTTTCCTTCACCTTTTTCATGGTTTATTGCCAGTCTAAGAGATAAGCATCTTAACATTTTACATTAAGTATGCTTTTTTAATAGGTTTTCCCCTTTTTAAAATTTGTTTTTGATATTCTTTATTTGTAGTTCTTTGATACTTTAATTGAAATTTTATATTCTTACTTTGTCCAGTCGTCTATTTTTTTCCTAGAAATTTGTTAATTTCATTTCACTTGTCTTATCATAATATTGTTGGTAAAAGAATTTCATGATATTTTAATTGCTGTAAAATCTACTGGTCAATTCTTTCCCTCTTTTTTATTTTTAATATTGGTACCTTCTCTATTTTTTCCTGGCTCAGTCTTATCAGAGAGAAGTTTACCCATTTCATTAGTTTTTTAAACAATTATTTTGGACTTTATACATTCTTTCTTATGTACATTTGCTTTCCATTTCTGTAATTGATGCTTTTAGGTTTATTATTTCCTTTTCTCCAATTTCTTTAGGTTTTATTTGTTGTTAGTGAGCTAAACCTTTGTCAACAATTTCTTTTCTATATTTTTACTTTAGATGTATCTTGCAAATTTTAAATCTTATCTGACAATCTTTATCAGTTAATTTGAGTACTTAGTCCATTTATACTGAATGTGATTACTAATATCTTTGGTTTTAAATCTGCTATCTTACTATTTGCTTTTTGTTTGTCCTGCCTATTCTATGACTCCTCTTCCCCGTTTTCTTTCTTTTGGATTGACCATCTTTATTAATCAGTTTGTTCTCTATTGCACTAGCATACTCTTCTTGTAGTGAGTACTTTAGGTTCTGCAATATGGCACAACTAGACTGCATCCGCATCCAAGATAGTCCCTCATTTTTTTTTTTTTTTTTTTTTTGCTATCTCATCCATAAACTTCCCCTTTCAAAAATGACTTAACCTTGTTTTTCCATTCATGTTTGCCTTTCCAATTTCATTAAACTTTCTACCAAATGACATATGGGAAGACTCTCACAGCTTGTCCACTTACCCTTTATCTTTTGCTGTAGACAAATAATTTTAGGGGTTATGCTTCAAAAAGAGACATTGATTTGGGGAGATGTATTCTACCACCAGTGTCAGGGATATATAGCTGGGTGCATCGTTTCTCAACTGTTTCCTGCATCTGCGACCTGTGCTACTTTTAGTTTTTCATATTTTCAGAACAGTCTTTTCATCTGTTCTGTCATTTTGGTGTGAATAGATTTTACTTGTAGGTTTTCTTCCAGCAATTTTTTTTTTGAAAGCAGGGGCTGTGATTTCTGGAAGAATGGACAAGCACTGGATCTATTTGAACTTTTAAAATATGCAATTCCTATGGTACAGCATGCCATCTTGGTCTTGAAATCTGGGTAGGATTTTGGACAGTGAAAGAAGTGTACTTAGGCATAATGGTACAATGTAAGAGCAGATAAAAAACACAGCATACTAGTGTACTTAGCAACCTAAGTACTGAGTATTAAAAATGAACCCAACATTAAGCTAGACAATGGTGGTAGAGGGATTCTATACTCAATGATCTGTTCTCAAGGAAGTCACAATGTGGGATGAGCAGCAATTAGCAGTGTTTGACTGAAGCACAGATTATGAATAGCAAGTTAGTCTGGGGCCAAGTTCTGGCTGAATTTCAGTGTTACTCATTAACAAACATTTAATTCAGCAAACAAAGTAGGCATGCTGCACTGAGAGCAGTCAGGTGGTCATTATAGATTTTTGAGTAGGTACTTTGGGAGTAAACTTCCTAAAAGGGACATAATTTGCCCTACTAAATAGAGGCTTCATTTATCTGTTACAGTATCAATTTGCAATTCACAATTATCTTTTTCCAGAGCATAAAGTGTCCTTTTTTCTTGTATAACTCAAATTTAATAAGAAATTAACACAACTCTGAATGTTTTAGTAGTGTTAATTGCTACTTTCGTTTCAAGACAGAACTGAAAGAGTTAAGGAAACTCACTTCTCATTACATAGTTGAAAAAATTATTTTACTAGTAAAATGCAATTAGAATGAGACATAAATGTATATTTCTAAATTATTTTTAATGCCATGGGATTTTAAGCATTGGGGCACATTATCACTTTATCAGTAATTATTATCATATAAAAACTGCTTATTATATAACATTTCATTCATAGATTCTTTCATTTCCTTATATATTTTTCAAATAAAAAGCAGCAAAATTAGAAACCAAGTTTTAATATTTACAACTCTCTCTTCTTTGTAATATGGAATTCAATTCAGTGTGTGTATTTTTTCCCCTCTTTTAATACTCATAACAGGGTATAGTGGTGTTTGCAGCAAGCATCTGGGGAGTGGAACAAATGGGGAGAGGTTGGTGAAAAAGTATGAACTTTCAGTTATGAGTAAATTCTGAGGATCCTATGTACTGCATAGTAACTATAGTTAATAACAATGTATTATATACTTGAAATTTCTGAAAGAGTAGATCTCAACCATTCTCACCAAAAAATAAAAAAGGTGACAGATATACTAATCAATTTGATTCTGGTAATAATTTCATAATGTATAATATATCAAATCATCATGTTGTATATTTTAAACACATCTGACATTATTTTTTCAATTATACCTCTATAAAGATGAAAAATTATCATAATTTATACTATATTTTAAAAGGAACACTCATCTATAATTATTTTTAATATTAATATACATTAATTATACATATTATCATTTTCATACAACAGATCTTTGGTTAAGATTAAATATTTGTTAGAGCCATCCTTGTGATTGTTTCATCCAGTGTTGTGTGTTTAATATAATATTAAAAGAATCCATGGTTACATATTAGGATTAGTATTATTAGCCCTTTGCCAAGATCCCTGGAACAAGAGGCAGAGGGGACAGGGAAAAGCAGGATTTTATTCAACACTTCCTGTTTACTCATTTAACAAATCACTTAATTTTCATCAGAACATGTATGAGAAGTGTTGATCCATCCTCCTCCTCTCAATGATGCTGTGGTGTCTGATTCATGCCAATTTTATGAATTGCCAATTTTAAATTGGCAATTTTATGATACCAACTCCTTGCCAATTTTATGCTACCCAAAGGGCACTCTGAAACTTGTCTCAGGGCTTTTGCATGTGACATTAAACTCAGGCTCACATATTAATTTAGTCCCTCCATTATCCTGTAATATTATCAAGACATAAACTGGTATCTGTTCTCTTCAGCCACTAAATAAGTTCTTCCATTTCCACAAGCAGTGATATGCCCATGAATGTCTAAAGTACACTGTGGATGCCTTGCAGGAAACATGTTGGAACAGTTTCAGTAATTTAGGCAGGTATTCCAAGGATATCCCTCTCGTTCTGTCAAGTGTTTGGAAGCTATCTGAGATCCACTTTCAACTTTTAAAAAATATTGCTAATCAGCCTTTTTGAGGTAGAAGTTACATACGATAACATTAACTAATGAGAGTACAATTTTATAAATGTGACAATATTCATGACATAATATATTTCCTTTACACCAGTCAGCTCTGTAGGAATCAATCTCCTTACTAACCCTAGCTACTAGCACCTACTGTTCTCCTTTCTCTCACTGTAGACTTGCATTTTCTAGACATTTAATAGAAATTGAACAATACAGTGTGTAGTCTTCTTGACTTCTTTCATCTAGCACAATGCTTTTGAAACTCATCTATGCTTTTGCATGATCTGTGGTTGTCTTTTTCATTGCAATGTATTATGTTGTATAAATACGCAAAAATTTGTTTATCCATTTACCAGTTGATGGACATTTGAGTTGTTTTCAACTAATTAGGCTGCAATTAGCATTTGAATGCTATTTTTACGAAAGTAAGTTTAATTTCTTTTTCTTTTTTTTTTTTGGTGATTTACTGACAGTATTGTTCTTTTTTTAACTTTTATTTGTTTTTTTATTTTTTTATTTTTTAGTATTATACTTTAAGTTCTAGGGTACATGTGCATAATGCGCAGGTTTGTTACATATGTATACTTGTGCCATATTGGTGTGCCGCACCCATCAACTCATCAGCACCCATCAACTCGTCCTTTACATCAGGTATAACTCCCAATGCAATCACTCCAGCAATCTCTCCAGCGTCACCCCTCCCCATAATAGGCCCCGGTGTGTGATGTCCCACTTCTCGAGTCCAAGTGATCTCATTGTTCAGTTCCCACCTATGAGAACATGTGGTGTTTGGTTTTCTGTTCTTGCCATAGTTTGCTGAGAATGATGGTTTCCAGCTGCATCCATGTCCCTACAAAGGACACAAACTCATCCTTTTTTATGGCTGCATAGT
>NW_012111364.1:4294211-4294604 GCF_000951035.1 Colobus angolensis palliatus
ATGAGTTAGGGAGGATTCCCTCTTTTTCTATTGATTGGAATAGTTTCAGAAGGAATGGTACCAGCTCCTCCTTATACCTCTGGTAGAATTCAGCTATGAATTCAACTGGTCTTGGACTTTTTTTGGTTGGTAGGCTATTAATTATTGCCTCAATTTCAGAGCCTGCTAATGGTCTATTCAGGGATTCCACTTCTTCCTTGTTTAGTCTTGGGAGAGTGTTAAGTGTCCAGGAAATTATCCATTTCTTCTAGATTTTCCAGTTTATTTGCATAGAGGTATTTATAGTATTCTCTGATGCTAGTTTGTATTTCTGTGGGGTCGGTGGTGATATCTCCTTTATCATTTTTTATTGTGTCTATTTGATTCTTCTCTCTTTTCTTCTTTATTAGTCTT
>NW_012111364.1:4296149-4338273 GCF_000951035.1 Colobus angolensis palliatus
CAGGATGGTCTCGATCTCCTGACCTTGTGATCCGCCCCTCTCGGCCTCCCAAAGTGCTGGGATTACAGGCTTGAGCCACCGCACCCGGCCCTTGTAAAGGATTTTATTTCTCCTTCACTTATGAAACTTAGTTTGACTGGATATGAAATTCTGGGTTGAAAATTCTTTTCTTTAAGAATGTTGAACATTGGCTCCCACTCTCTTCTGCTTGTAGAGTTTCTGTCGAGAGATCTGCTGTTAGTCTGATGGGCTTCCCTTTGTGGGTAACCCAACCTTTCTCTCTGGCTGCCCTTAACAGTTTTTCCTTTATTTCAACTCTGGCGAATCTGACAATTATGTGTCTTGGAGTTGCTCTTCTTGAGGATTATCTTTGTGGCATTCTCTGTATTTTCTGAATTTGAATGTTGGCCTGTCTTACTAGTTTGGGGAAGTTCTCTTGGATGATATCCTGCAGAGTGTTTTCCAACTTGGTTACATTTTCCCCCTCACTTTCAGGCACCCCAATCAGATGTAGATTTGGTCTTTTCACATAATCCCATACTTCTTGAAGGCTTTGTTCTTTTTCCTCTTTTTTCTTTAGATCTCTTCTCACTTCATTTCATTCATTTGATCCTCAATCGCTGATACTCTTTCTTCCAGTTGATCGAGTCAGTTACTGAAGCTTGTGCATTTGTCACATATTTCTCGTGTCATGGTTTTTATCTCTGTCAGTTCGTTTATGGCCTTCTCTGCATTGATTATTCTAGTTATCCATTCTTCCATTCTTTTTTCAAGATTTTTAGTTTCTTTGCACTGGGTACCTAATTCCTCCTTTAGCTCTGAGAAGTTTGATAGACTGAAGCCTTCTTCTCTCAACTCATCAAAGTCATTCTCTGTCTAGCTTTGATCCGTTGCTGGCGATGAGCTGCATTCCTCAATTGAAAATGCAGAAATCACCCGTCTTCTGTGTCCCTCTCACTGGGAGCTGGAGACTGGAGTTGTTCCTATTTGGCCATCTTTAAACTGAATTCCTAAGTTTTAATTTCTTTTGTGTAACTATCTAGTAATGGGATTAGTGGGTCATATGGTAAGTATGTGTTTACATATGAAACTGCCACACTTTTTCCAGAGTGGTCATATCATTTTATATTTCCAGTGGCTCTGTTCAAGAATTCCAGTTGCTACACATGCCAATATTTGATACTGTCAGTCTTTTTAATATTAACCATTTAGGTTGCAGTACAAGGGTATATAATAGTTATAATCTCCATTTCTCTATTGACTAATGATGTTGCACAACTTTCTCATGCTTATTTGCTGTTCATAGTTTTTTTCCTTTGGTGAAATGTGTGTTTCAATGTTTTAATCATTTTTTTCTTTTTTTAAAGACAGAGTTTTGCTCTTACCACCCAGGCTGGAGTGCAGTGGCGCGATCTCACTGCAACATCCGCCTCCTGGGTTCAAGCGATTCTCCTGTTTCAGCCTCCCAAGTAGCTGGGATTACAGGCATGTGCCACTACACTCAGCTAATTTTCGTATTTCTGGTAGAGACACGGTTTCACCATGTTGGTCAGGCTGGTCTGGAACTCCCGACCTTGAGTGATCCAACCACCTCAGCCTCCCAAAGTGCTGGGATTACAAGGCATGAGCCACTGTGCCTGGCCCCAATGTTTTAATCATTTTTAATGGGATTGTTTGACTTCTTATTATAGAATTGTAAGTATTCTTCTATATATTCTGCAACACAGCCGTTTGTCAGATACACTTTTTTTTTTTTTTTTTTAACCAGTGTCCTTTTTCTGCTTTAAGATCCAATCCATAATACTATAATGAGTTTAGGCATCATAGCTCCTTAGTTTTTTCTAGCTTATGGGATTTTCTGAGTATTTTCTTGCTTTGCATGACTTTGAGAGTTATAAAGACTACGGGTCAAGTGTTTTGTAGAATGTCTTTCAATTGGGGCATATCTGATTTTCTCATGATAATATTGGGCTTATGGGTCTTGGGGAAAAACACCGCAGAGATGAAATGCCCTTCTCATGACAATCAGTTACAGTTACCTGAGACAAACATGCACTATCACTGGTGATCTTAACCTTAATCATTTGTGTGAGGTTGTATCTGCCAGGTTTCTCCACTGAGTCAGTTTTTCCCTTTACACATTGTAGTCTTGCAAGTAAGCTATTACATCTAACTCACATTCAAGAGAAGGAGAATTGAGCTTTACCTTCTGGAAGGTGGCATTTTAGAAATTTTGTGCACGTATGTTAAAATCACAATAAATAATACATATTGGGAGGGTGGACACCTTGGGGCATAAGAGTATCCTTAAAGTTTTGTCCACCAGTTTTAACATTCATCATGAATCTTGTCTGCAGCAATTTACTGGTGGGTTCTGGTGGTGATTTTGTATTTTTCCCATGTCTATGTTTAATATTTGGAATTATTCTATAAGGAATATTTGTCATTTCTCCTCTGTTTATTTAATTTTAGGGACTGATTTTTTTTTTTTTTCTGATAAGGGCCAGATAGTAAATATTTGGGGCTCTGAGAGGTGTGTTTTGGAGGCAATATCAGAAGTACCTACTAGTCTATTAACTTGCTCTAAGATCTTGTCCCAAACTTTTGTGATTTTGGTATCTATTAGTCTAGTGTTAATTGAATATGTGTAAAAGAACACTTCAATATATGTTTTAAAAATTGAGAGACATTTGAGCATTATCTTCTGGATACATTTTAATGAATGAAAGGTAAAATATATTCTTTGATAAACTTGTTGGTGTTTGAATATTTGACAGTTGGAAGATATTGTTTCTTATTGAAAACAAAATCTCCGAAAACTTGAGCTAACTTTGGAAGTTGGCGCCTACATTGTATATATGATTAAACTGATGCTTGGAGAACTTAAGTAAATTGTGTAAGGTCATATGCAGAGCTGGGACAAGATTCTAGACTCTAATACTAGTGAATGACTTCTTCCATTGCCCTTTGCTTCCACATGTAAGAAGAAAGGAATAATTCAGATAAAAAAGTAGGGTTAAACTATTATTTAAAAAGTTTTGCAACTAAAATGATTGAAAACTGATCATTACACATAATATTGGAAATAGAGAATCACTGTCTATTTGGTCTTTATGACTGCTCACTGCTATGAAAAGTGGCACACAATAAAATAAGTTCCCAGAAATAAAACCACTGTTCAGACCACCATTTATTTCAGCAATTGTCAGGAAAGATGAATTAGTCCATATAAATTCTCTGGAGGTGGCATGATGTGTAAGACTAATAAACACTGTACCTGATGATTCCCTTGGAGAGTGACAGAATAACCTCGAAGAAGAATCAGAATTAACAAGAAATGAGACCAATCTTTCATAGCACCATGAAGGTTAGAAAGATAAAGCTATAGTACTCGAAAAGCCATGAAATTACTTCTAAAGGCAATAATCAATTTAGTGAGAAACATTAGAAAACTACAAGTCAAAAAACAACATCAACAGGAATGGTAAGCCCTGGGGGTCACAACTATAAAAAAAAGTGGCTGGTAAATACTGTTTTCCTCCCTTTGCTCCTCAGTTAAGATTGATTCATGCTGAATCCTGAGTCTGAAACAACTGTTTCTGGAGGAGAAACATTTTTACTTACAAAGAATTACCTTTCCTTAACTTGCTTTTTTATAGAAAAAGAAAAAAGGAATGAAGGAAGGGAAGAAGGGAAGAAAGGAGGGAGAGAATAAAATAAGAAAAAAGAGAAAGTTTTACTATTGTCTAATTTCTTCCTTGATTTATTTTTTACTAGACTCATTGATGAAAACCCTTCAAGGAAATAGATGAGTTGAGCATTCTTGTGTTTCTCATAACAATATAACTGTGTACGTCATCACAAGTAATGATTTTCGTGATCACTTCAAGTATTTTCTGAATATTATGCATTGCTCTGTGCTCTGACAGTCTGCACTGATTCTCTTCTTACATTCAGCTATCAACTGGAAATGTTCCATCCATGATTATTTATTGAGCTGTCATTTTGTTATTACCTGTGGATACTGAGATGGAATATAGTCTCAGTACTCAAGTAAAACATTGATGTCTGATTGAGTGATTCTTTACTTCATTTGATAGTATCATTTTCTGGGTGAGACACAACAACCCTGGACATTGGCTAGAGAAGTGTGACCAATTAAAATTATTATTTTCCATATTTTTAAAGTTTTATAAAATAAACACATATTTTCTTTGATAATCACAATAATATTCAACATTAAAAAATAAAGACAAAACAGAAATTTAGATGATAAAAATGAGAGTGTGACATATTTTTGTTTCCTTAATTTTACTTACACTGTTGGTTTTTTCAAATATTAAATATACTTCTTTGAAAGATTGATTCTCATTCCCAAGTTCCATTACCCAGAAACAACAGCTTTTAATTCACTTAACTGCTTTTCCTAGTACTTCAGTCCATATTTCTAAAACACACACACATGCACACACATATATACACGAATATTTTAAAGTTTTTATTTGCAGATATTATCTATTGAATGTCTTAGAAGACAAGGATAAGGTTTTATTTCTTCTCTTTGGCTCCCCCACCTTGGAACAAACACATTTTCCCTCTTACAATAGTTCCCATACACATAAAACTGTTGGTTGAATCATTATTTAGTGTTTGCAGTGTTTATAACTACACAATATTATTCAAAACAAAAGGGTAGGGATTTTTTAGCCATGTAAAACATACTTATGGTTTTCCTTCTGGGGAAGAAATTGTGATGATTTTCTCCCATTGGCAATTCTGTTTTTCCCCTGTAGTAACCTTGAAACAATTTTTCCCAGTCCCTAAAGGAAATATACTCCAGAGAGAAACAGTCAGCAAAAACAAACAAACGAGCAAACAAAAATGACCAAAGACCCTGTAGGGGAGGAATCTTTAAAGGGGCATGGGTCATTTGTTGTATACCACACGACATTTTTCATTCTCTAAAAGTCTTCCAGAGAAATCTGTTCCCATGTCTCTCTTCTCAGTTGCCTGATAGCAAATATCTCTCCATTTCCCCTTCCCTCTAGTAATTTATGTAGTTCCTTGCACATAAATCTTCTTGTAATTCTCCTAAAGTTGGTTTTACCTCCATCTTTTCTGATGTTTTCTCTTTTAGTCCTTCTCAGACTTCTCTATTATTGCATCCTCAGAAACAAATTTTGCTATTCATGTCATGCCTGTGAAAAAATTTTGTATCAGTCAAGATAGGCTAGATTATTTTCTGATAATTAATAGCCCCCAATATCAAGTGCTTAATATAAAGAAAACAATTCTTGCTCATAATACAGGTCCAGTGCAAAATGGAAGGAAGGGGTGTGTAAAAGCCTGATTCTTGCTTCCCATGATTGTGGCAACAGCAAGACCACAAACACATGTCATTTCCACTCATATCTTATTGGAAGCAAGTCACGTGTAGACGTCTAACTTTAATAGTGGGCAGAAAGGTATTATACTAATTTGTGTCAGGAAGAATATTTTTGAATACCTCTAATGATAACCTTAACCATGATAGTGAGTACAGGGACTCTGCATACTGAAAACAAAGGAGGCTATTACAAAGAGCATATATTTTTAAATTATCTGTGAAAATATATTTTTCTTTTATTATATACCTTTTAATTGCTTTTAAAAGCTACGAGGGCCCCAATAAATGTATCTTACTTCTGACTAACTCACCCTCTGGGTCCCATGTCAATGGAACAGAATATATAATTTCCCTAGTCTTGAAACATCTTCAGAAAACATCCTCCTTTGAGTTTACTTTTAAATTTATTATTAAATTAACTTAAAAATATCATAACATCAGTGGCTGGCAAGATGGCCAAATAGGAACAGCTCTGGTCCACAGCTCCCAGCGAGATTGAAGCAGAAGGTGGGTGATTTCTGCTTTTCCAGCTAAGGTACCTGGCTTATCTCACTGAGACTGGTTAGACAGTTGGTACAGGCCACAGAGGGTTAGCCAAAGCAGGGTGGGGCACTGCCTCACCTGGGAAGTGCAGGGGGTCAGAGAACCCCCTCCCCTAGCCAAGGGAAGCTATGAGGGACTGTGCTGTGAGGAACAGTACACTCCGACCCAGATATTACACTTTTCCCATGTTCTTCACAACCTGTAGACCAGGAGATTCCCTCTGGTGCTTATGCCACCAGAGCTCTGGGTTTCAAGCACAAAACTTGAGTGGCCATTTGTAGCTGCAAGAGTTTTTTTCATACCACAGTGGTGCCTGGAACACCAGTGAGATGGAGCCCTTCACTTCCCTGGAAAGGGGGCTGAAGTAAGAGAGCCAAGTGGTAGCTCAGTGGATCCCAGCCCAATGGAGGCCAGCAAGCTAAGATCCACTGGCTTGAAATTCTCACTGCCAGCACAGCAGTCTGAAGTCGACCTGGGACATTTAAGCTTGGCAGGGGGAAGGACATCCAACATTATTGAGGCTTGAGTACGTGGTGGTTTTCCCCTCACAGTGTAAACAAAGCCTCCAGGAACTTTGAACTGGGCGGAGCTCACAGCAATGCCACAAAGTCACTGCAGACTGCCTCTCTAGATTCCTCCTCTCTGAGCAGGGCATCTCTGAAAGAAAGGCAGCAGCCCCAGTCAGGAGCTTATAGATAAAACTCCCATTTCCCTGAGACAGAGCATCTGGGGGAAGGGGTGGCTGTGGGTGCAGCTTCAGTAGACTTAAACTGCCTGCTGGCTCAGAAGGGAATAGTAGAGCTCCCAGCACAGTGCTCAAGCTCTGCTAAGGGACAGACTGCTTCCTCAAGTGAGTCCCTGAACCCCATGCCTCCTGACTGGGAGACAACTCCCAGCAGAGGTTGACAGACACCTCATACGGGAGAGCCCTGGCTAGAACCTGGTGGGTGCCCCTCTAGGATGAAGCTTCCAGAAGAAAGGACAGGCAGCAATCTTTGCTGTTCTTCAGCCTCCACCGGTACTACCCAGGCAAATGGTCTGGACTGGACCTGAGCAAACTGCAGCAGACCTGCAGCAGAGGGACATGACTGTTAGAAGGAAAACTAACAAACAGGAATAGCAACAACATCAATGAAAAGAACGTCCACACAGAAACCCCATCCGAAGGTCACCAACATCAAAGACCAAATGTAGATAAATCCACGAAGATGAGGAAAAACCAGCACAAAAAGACTGAAAATTCCAAAAACCAGAAGCCTTTTCTCCTCTGAAGGATCACAGCTCCTCACCAGCAAGGGCAAAAAACTGGATGGAGAATGAATTTGATGAGTTGACAGAAGTAGGTTTCAGAAGGTGGGTAATAACAAACTTCTCCAAGCTAAAAGAGCACGTTCTAACCCAATGCACAGAAGCTAAGAACCTTGAAGAAAGGTTAGAGGAATTGCTAACTAGAATAACCAGTTTAAACATAAATGAACTGACGGAGCTGAAGAACACAGTATGAGAACTTCATGAAGCATACACAAGTATCAATAGCTGAATTGATCAAGTGGAAGAGAAGATATCAGAGACTGAAGATCAGCATAACGAAATAAAGCAAGAAGACAAGATTAGAGAAAAAAGAATAAAAGGGAACAAAAAAAGCTTCCAGGAAATATCAGACTATGTGTAAAGACCAAACCTACGCTTGATTGTTGTACCTGAAAGTGACGGGGAGAATGGAACCAAGTTGGAAAACACTCCTCAGGATACTATTCAGGAGAACTTCCCCAACTTAGCAAGATAGGCCAGCACTCAAATTCAGGAAATACAGAGAACACCACAAAGATACTCCTTGAGAAGAGAAACCCCAAGACACATAACCATCAGATTCACCAAGGTTGACATGAAGGAAAAAATGTTAAGGGCAGCTAGAGAGAAAGGTCAGGTTACCCACAAAGGGAAGCCCATCAGACTAACAGCAGATCTGTCTGCAGAAACTCTACAAGTCAGAAGAGAGTGGGTGCCAATATTCAACATTCTTAAAGAAAAGGATTTCCAACCCAAAATTTCATATCTAGACATACTAAGCTTCATAAGCAAAGGAGAAATAAAATCCTTTACAGACAAGCAAATGCTGAGAGATTTTTGTCACCACCAGATCTGCCTTACAGGAGCTCCTGAAGGAAGCACTAAATATGGAAAGAAAAAACCAGTATCATCCTCTACAAATATGTAACAAATTGCAAAAACCATTGACACTACAAAGAAACTGCATTAACTAATGGGCAAAATAACCAGCTAGCATCATAATGACAGGATCAAATTCACATAACAATATTAACCGTAAATGTAAATGGGCTAAATGCCCCAGTTAAGAGACACAGACTGGCATATTGGATAGAGTCAAGACCCATCTGTGTGCTGTATTCAGGAGACCTATCTCACATGGAAACACACACACAGGCTCAAAATAAAGGGATGGAGGAATATTTGCTAAGCAAATGGAAAGCACGAAACAGCACAGGTTTCAATCCTAGTCTCTGATAAAACAGACTTTAAACCAGCAAAGATCAAAAAAGACAAAGAGGGGCATTACATAATGGTAAAGGGATCAATGCAACAAGAAGAGCTAACTATCTTAAATATATATGCACCCAATACAGGAGCACCCAGATTTATAAAGCAAGTTCTTTGAAACCTACAAAGAGACTTAGGCTTCCACACAATAATAGTGGGAGACATTACCCCACTGTCAATATTAGACAGATCAATGAGATAGAAAATTAAGAAGGATATTCAGGACTTGAACTCAGCTCTGGACCAAGCAGGCCTAATAGATATCTAGAGAACTCTCCACCCCAAATCAACAGAATATATATTCTTCTCAGCACAACATTGCACTTATTCTAAAACTGACCATGTAATTGGAAGTAAAACACCCCTCAGCAAATGCAAAAGAATGGAAATCATAATAAACAGTCTCTCAGACAACAGTGCAATCAAATTAGAACTCAAGATTAAGGAAATCACTCAAAACTGCACAACTACATGGAAACAGAACAACCTGCTCCTGAATTACTACTGGGTAAATAACAAAATTAAGGCAGAAATAAATAAGTTCTTTGAGACCAATGAGAACAAAGACACAACATACCAGAATCTTAGGGACACAGCTAACGCAGTGTTTTGAGGGAAATTTACAGCACTAAATGCTCACAGGAGAAAGTGAGAGAGATCTAAAATCAACACCCTAATATCACAATTAAAAGAACTAGAGAAACAAGAGGAAACAAATTCAAAAGCTAGGAGAAGACAAACAATAACTAAGATCAGAGCAAAACTGAAGGAGACAGAGACACGAAAAACCCTTCAAAAAAAAATCAATGAATCTTTTCTTGAAAAGATTAACAAAATGGATAAACTGCTAGGCAGACTAACAAAGAAGAAAAGAGAGAAGAATCAAATAGACATAATAAAAAGTGATTATGGGGATATCACCACTGATCCCACAGAAATACAAACTACCATCAGAGAATACTATAAATACCTCTATGCAAATAAACTAGAAAATCTAGAAGAAATGGATAAATTCCTGGACACATACACCCTCCCAAGACAAAACCAGGAAGAAGTCGAATCCCTGAATAGACCAATAACAAGTTCTGAAATTGAGGCAGTAATTAATATCCTACCAACCAAAAAGAGCCCAGGACCAGACGGATTCACAGCCAAATTCTATGAGAGGTACAAAAAGGAGCTGGTACCATTCCTTCTGAAACTATTCCAAACAATAGAAAAAGAAAGACTCCTCCCAGACTCATTTTATGAGGGCAGCATCATCCTGATACCAAAACCTGGCAGAGACACAACAAAAAAAGAAAATTTCAGGCCAATATCCCTGATGAACATCGATGTGAAAAGCCTCACTAGTATGCTGGCAAACTGAATGCAGCAGCACATCAAAAAGCTTATCCACCACGATCAAGTCAGCTCCATCCCTGGGATGCAGGGCTAATTCAACATACACAAATCAATAAAATAATACATCACATAAACAGAACCAATGACAAAAACCACATGATTATCTCAATAGATGCAGGAAAGGCCTTTGATAAAATACCCCTTCATGCTAAAAACTCTCAATAAACTAGGTATTGATGGAACATATCTCAAAATAGTAAGAGCTATTTATGACAAACCCACAGCTAATATCATAATAAATGGGCAAAAGCTAGAAGCATTCTCTTTGAAAACCAGCACAAGACAAGGATGCCCTCTCTCACCACTCTTATTCAACATTGTATTGGATGTTCTGGCCAGGGCAATCAGGTAAGAGAAAGAAAGGGTATTCAAATAGGAAGAGAAGAAGTAAAATTATCTCTGTTTGCAGATGACATGATTGTATATTTTGAAAACCCCATCATCTCAGCTTAAAAACTCCTTAAGCTGATAAGCAACTTCAGCAAAGTCTCAGGATGCAAAATCAATATGCAAAAGTCACAAGCATTCCTATACACCAGTAACAGACAAACGGAGAGCCAAATCATGAGTGAACTCCCATTCATAATTACTACAAAGAGAATAAAATACCTAGAAATACAACTTACAAGGGATGTCTAGGACCTCTTCAAGGAGAACTGCAAACCACTGCTCAAGGGAGTAAGAGAGGACACAAACACATGGAAAAACATTCCATGCTCATGGATAGGAAGAAACAATATTATGAAAATGGCCATAGAGCCCCAAGTAATTTACGGATTAAATGCTATCTCCATCAAGCTACCATTGACTTTCTTCACAGAATTAGAAAAAACTACTATAAATTTTATATGGAACCAAAAAAAGAGCCCGTATAGCCAAGATGATCCAAAGCAAAAAGAACAAAGCTGGAGGCATCATGCTACCTGACTTCAAACTATACTACAAGGCTACAGTAACCAAAACAGCATGATATTGGTACCAAAACAGAAATATAGACCAATGAAACAGAACAGAGGCCTCAGAAATAATGCCACACATCTACAACCATCGGATCTTTGACAAACCTAACAAAAACAAGCAATGGGGAAAGGATTCCCTATTTAATATATAGTGTTGGGAAAACTGGCTAGCCATATGCAGAAAACTGAAACTGAAACCCTTCCTTACACCTTATACAAAAATTAACTCAAGATGGATTAAGACTTACATGTAAGACCTAAAACCATACAAACCCTAGAAGAAATCCTAGGCAATACCATTCAGGACATAGGCATGGGCAAAGACTTCATGATTAAACACCAAAAGTAATGGCAACAAAAGCCAAAATTGACAAATGGGATCTAATTGAAGTAAAAAGCTTCTGCACAGCAAAGGAAACTATCATCACAGTGAACAGCTAATCTAAAGAATGGGAGAGAAGTTTTGCAATCTCTACATCTGACCAAGGGCTAATATCCAGAATCTACAAGGAACTTAAACAAATTTACAAGAAAAAAACAATCCCATCAAAAAGTGGGTGAAGGATATGAACAGACACTTCTAAAAAAAACATTTATGCAGCCAACAGAGATATGAAAAAATGCTCATCATCACTGGTCATTAGAAAAATGCAAATCAAAACCACAACGTGATACCATCTCATGCCAGTTAAAACGGCAATCACTAAAATGTTAGTAAAAAACAGGTGCTGGAGTGGATGTGGAGTAATATGAACGCTTTTACACTGTTGGTGGGAATGTAAATTAGTTCAACCATTGTGGAAGACAGTGTGGTGATTCCTCAAGAATCTAGAACCAGAGAAATACCATTGGATCTAGCAATCCCATTACTGGGTATATACCCAAAGGATTTTAAATCATTCTGCTGTAAAGACACATGCACACGTATGTTTATTGCAGCACTGTTCACAATCGCAAAGACTTGGAACCAACCCAAATGTCCATGAATGATAGACTGGATAAAGAAAATGTGGCATATATACACCATGGAATACTATGCAGTCATTAATGAGTTCACGTCCTTTGCAGGGACATGGATGAAGCTGGAAAACATCATTCTTAGCAAACTAACAAGGAAAAAAAAAAAAACAAACACCACATGTTTTCACTCATAAGTGGGAGGTGAACATTGAGAACACATGGACACAGGGAAGGGAACATCGCACACCGGGGTCCGTTGCAGGGTGGGGGGCCTAGGGGAGGCATAGCGTTAGGAGATATACCTAATGTAGTTGATGGGTTGATGTGTGCAGCAAACCACCATGGCACGTGTATTATCTATGTAACAAACCTGCACATTCTGCACATGTATCCCAGAACTTAAAGTATAATTAAAAAAATAAAATAAATTTCTCATCAATGAAAAAAAAGAAGACTACAAATATTGTGCAGTGTATAGTGCTTGGTTGATGGGTGCACCAAAATCTCACACATCTCCAATAAAGAACTTACTCATTTAACCAAATACCACCTGTACCCCAATAACTTGTGGAAAATAAACTGAATTTACAGGTTCAAAAAAGCTTGAAAACAAAATAAAAATTTCAGTACAGAGGCCAAAAAAAAAAAGACATGTAAACAGGCAATAAACGTATATGAAAGAAGTTTAACATCACTAATCATCAGGAAAATGCAAGTTAAAACCACAATGAGATACCAACTTACTCCTGCAAGAATGGTCATAAACAAAACCTCCAAAAAGAATGTAAGTTGGTGTGGATTTGGTGAAAATGGAATGCTTTGCCACTGCTGGTGGGAATGTAAACTAGTACAACCACTATGGAAAAGAGCATGGAGATTCCTTCAAGAACTGAAAGTAAAACTCCCATTTGATCCAGCAATTCCACTACTGGTTATCTCCCCACAGGAAAAGAATTCTTTATATGAAAAAGGCACATGCACACACATGTTTACAGTGGCACAGTTAACAATTACAAAAATATGGAACCTACCTAAATGCCCATGGATGAATGAGTGGAGAAAGAAACTGTGGTAAAGATGTACCATGGAATACTACTCAGCCATAAAGCAGAATGAAATAATGGCCATTGCAGCAACTTGGATGCAACTGGAGGTCATTATTCTAAGTGAAGCAACTCAGGAATGGAAAAACAAATACTATATGTTCTCACTCATAAGTGGGAGCTAAACCATGAGGATGCATATGCATATATGCATAAATGCTATAATGAACTTTGGGGACTTGAGGGAAGAGTGGGAGGGGTGAGGGATAAAAGGCTACATATTGGGTACAGTCTACACTGGTTGGGTGATGAGTGCTGCAAAGTCTTAAAAATCACCACCAAAGAATGTATCCATTTAACCATAAACCACCTGTACCCCCAAAATTATTGAAATATATATAAATGTTAGAATATAAATCATTCTACCACAAAGACACATGCACACGAATGTTCATTGCAGCACTGTTCACAACAGCAAAGACATGGAATCAACCTAAATGCCCATCGGTGACAGATTAAGTACATAAAATGTGGTACATATACACCACAGAATACTATGCAGCTATAAAAAGAGCAAGGTCATGTCTTTTGTGGGAAAATAGACGGAGCTAGAGGCCATTATTCTTAGCAAACTAATGCAGGACGAGAAGAAAAATACTGCATGCTCTCACTTATAAGTGGGAGCTAAATGATGAGAACTCATAAACACAAAGAAGGGAACAACGGACACTGGGCCTACATGAGAGTGGACAGTGGGAGGAGGAAGAAGAACAGAAAAAATAACTATTGGATACTTTGCTTAGTACCTGGGTGATGAAATAATCTGTACAAAAAACATCCATGACAAAGGGTTTACCTATGTAACAAATCTGCACATGTACATTTGAACTGAAAACAACAGTTAAAAAATGAAAAAAGTAAATAAATTGGGGAAATTAAAAAATATATATAACATCGATTTAAGTTTTCTAAATGTGACACCCCAACTTTTGTGAAATGAAAAAAAAAATCTAAGGCAAAACTTCACTTATCATATGCATATTTGGTTTATTGCTAAACTACAGTTGTTTTACTCATTAAAAATGAAAAATAACATTTGATGTTGAGAACTTTGGGAACAATACAAATTTGCCTCAGAGAGTAAAATTCTAGTCAGAAGTTGAATACCAACCAATCTCATATATTAACTTTAGAACCTTGGAAAAGAATGTTAGGATAATGATAATCTAGGTCTTTACTCACAGCACAATATATTTATCATTGCAAGTAACTGTCATTTCAGGTCCAGCAAGCAAAGAGAGACTAGCCATTCATTTCATGCAAGACTCTGACGAGTTGCCAATGGAAACAAATGTCTCTCATTGCTCAACTAGCTTGGGTTCAAACTGGTGACTTGGAGGTGAAAGGTTGTGGATTCTGTTATCAATCATTTGGGCTGTCCATTCCTCCAGCAGCAAAGAACTGACTCAGACAAGAGAAAAAATAATTATTTGATTCAACTAATTAGCACATTACTCCAGTCTATTAGCAAAATTGTATAAAATATCAATGACATAGAAAGAAGCTTCCTTTTATTGTAATATAAGGAACTACGTGAAGAAAATGTGCCATATACAACATTCTGCAAATTGCAAATTGCTATGAATCGTTAGTGAGTAAATTCATTCGTAGTTCCTAGGTATTTCCTCTTTTCTGTGACTGTCAAACAATGGCAGTATGATGGATTGAGTCACCCTAGGCAGATCTCTGGTGAACACAGTCTCTGGCCTCTGTTGAATAACGTTACAGATCTGACTTTAACGTCCAATAACGTTACAGATCTGACTTTAAGGCTCACTGTTAACATACTTGGGAATAAGTTATTTTACTTTTTGGACACATTGTTTTTCATTTCTTTGCATTATATACACAATAGTTAAAAATGATTGCTAAGGTATAACTGGCAGAGTAATTAAGAGTTGCAGCTTGGGATAATTATTACTTTTTGGGAATAAATCATTTAAATCATTTCTCAGAATATAGTCTCATGATTGGTTAGCATTACATATTTAATAACCACTTGAAATGTACTCTTCCCTGAGATAACTTGAACTTCTAAAACATTGTGATAGAATGTCTTTTCTAGAAGAATTCCAAATGATTGCAACTGCATGCAATTTTATGCCAAATTGATCAACTCCTCTCATTTTGTTTTAGAATATAGACATACAATAAGTTACCTAGCATCATATAGCTTATATTCTAGTGAGATGACAATGTAAGTGGAAAAGCAAATGATATGACAGTTTTAATAAGCATTATTTTTAAAAAACTAAGCCAACATAAATGAAATGGGAGTCATTTAATTTTCTACTTTAATAGATCATTCATAAAAGACTTCCATGAGGAGATAAAGTGATTTGAATAAAAAATAAAACAAATCATGAGAATATTTAAGAAAAGTAATTTCAGACAGAAAGGACAGCAAAGGGACAGCAAATTACATGACTATAATAAAGAATTTGCTTTGTATGTTCAAGAAACAGCAAGATGATCATTGTGACTGGAGAAAAATGAACAAGAAGGGGAGAGGTAGGATATGAAGTAAGAGTCGGCCAGATTATTTGGACCACGAAGCTCCAAGTGTTCTAAAATATTTTACCTAATCAGCTGGGTGAACGGTGGGGCCACCTAACTCAGGGAACATCAGATAAGATACATATTTGAGTGCAGGGGGAATCAGTGCTCTATATCGGACATGATACATTTGTGAGAAGATGCCTATTAAATTCTGGTATTTGTTTACTATGATGCATAACAAATTACCACAAACTTGGTGTCTTAAAACCACACAAAATTAATATCTCCCAGTTTCTGTGGGGCTGGAATCTGGGCAGGACTTAGCTGAATTATTTGCAAGCCTACAAACAAGGTATCAGCCAGCTGGGTTCTTATCTGGAGGCTTAATGGGGAAGGGATCTGCTTCCAAGTGCACTCAAGACATTTATCAGTAGTCTTCCTTTCTTTGCAGCCTTATGATTTCTGGAAGCCTGCTTCTTTAAGGCCAGAAAGGACAGCGAGACTCCACGAAATATCAGCTAGCAAGATGGAGTCTTACATAATGTAACATAATTACAGGAGACTTTCCATTATCTTCCCACATATTCAAGTCACAAGTACTGACCACACTTGAGAATTGGGTAGTTGGGGGTGGTGGGTGGCAGATTCCACAAGGCCATGAAAACCAGGATGTGAGGATCATAGGGAAAACTTAAAAGTCTGTAGACTTGCAAATGGATAAACTGAGTAGGCAGCTGAATATACATTCAAGAAGAAATATCAGGGCTGAAGATAAGAATTTTAGAGCTATCAAGGTATTGATATTTTTAAAGCCTTGAGCATGGATGAAAATATAATCAATAAAGGCATAGAAATCATGAATATTTTGTCCCAACTGACATAAAGAGAGGATATCCAGCTTATCAGCTCAATTTAAAAAGGAAAAAGAATACAGCGAATAATTCTAAGATGAGTTTTGCTACTTAATGGGTCAGGCTTGTCTGCCTTACCACAGCTATCACTCTTTACTAACTGCTGGCTGTTATCACCCTTAGGATGTACCACACAAATACTGCGCCAGGAGCATTAAAGAGGTCATCTCACTTTATCCCCATCATAAACTAATTAGGCAGATTATATTACTGTGTTTCTTTGATGAGAAAAACTGATGTTCAAGATCACACAGCTACTAAATGAAAAAAACAGTGAAAGTGGTTTGACTCTATATAATAATCTGTGCACTTAGCCACATCCTTTATATTGCCTCCATTTGTGGCCCAGTTGCCTGGGACCTTGATCCCAAATTTCCACTTCTGATCATTGATGGGTGTTCTTTATGCCTCCATGGTTATGCCATTCTTCTTCGTTTGTTTCTTCTTGTCCTTGATCCAATCATATTAACTTACTTTTCTCTTCCCCAGGGAATTGTCAAAATACAACTTTGCAGGCCACCCTTGCTTTAACAATGTGTAATAAAGATCATCTTTTTCAAACTTTCTATTTTACTAAAGACTGAAATATCTGAGGAATTTAAAAATGAATAAAGTTAGTACACAGAAAAGAATCAGTGAAATATCTATTACTTTGAACCTAAAATAAAGACAAATTCCAAGAGGAAAGAAGGAAGGTAGTTTCGAGTAGGAGACAAAGAAGTAAATGTATTCTTCATTCGCGCAATTATTATAGAAGTAGATTCTATGCATTGTGTATAAGAATAAGCTAGTGATTATGGCTTCAAGAATAAATTTACTTCCTCAAATAGCAAAAAAGGATGAAATAAATATGTTTCTCAATCATAATGGACTACTCTACAGTAGAAATTTTAGTTGATTTCATTTTGTTATGTTTTACTTAGTGCCAGCTCAATAGTTATAATTAATACATAGTGTACAATACATTCATTTACTGTGATTCAAATTATACGTAGGATGTGGCTTAATCTATGTCTTTCACTGTAAGTGTTGGTATCCTTGAATCAATATTATCATTAAGATATGTTTCTATCAAATATTTAAATCAAGCTGTATAAGACCACAAATGATCTCTTTTCTCCTTGAAAAACAGTCTAAGATAAATTGGTTAAAAAAAGAAAAAAAAACACTGATTTACATGAGCTTTTTCTGTGGAAAATTGTAATCCAATTTTTCTGCATAAAAGAAAATACATATTTTATAGACTGTAAGAGAGTACAGTAAAATCTATGGATGAAAAAATTGTTTTGTGTCTGTGGTTTCATACCTTCAGATTTAGTACTATTTCTATGGGATATGGCATCCTTAAAGAGCAGTTTCAGTTCGAATATACTAGAATTAAGATTATGGTAGAGTTATAGCTAAACAGCAGCATCTCTAGTATTTGCAAAATTTGCATTTGTCTTTATTTTGGAGCTAGTATTTTTTGTTTGTTTCTATAGGCATATTATCCCTTATGTAAAAAGTCTTGCAAACTATGTTATAGTATCTCCTAGGGTTGCAGTAAGTACCACAAACTAGTGGCTTATAACAACAGAAATTTAGTGTCTCAAGTTCTGGAGGCCAACAGTCAACGTGTTAGGAGAGCCTCATCCTCTCTGAAGGCGATAGGGAAGGCACTGTTCTGTGCTTTTCTCCTAAGGCTCTCTTCTGGTATCCTCTGATGTTCCTGGCATGTAGATGCATCGCTCCCATCCTGTCTTCATATGACATTCTTCCTGTGTGTCTGTATTGTTTCCCATCCGTTCGTGTCTGTCTCTTTTTCTAAATGTCCTCCCTTTGTTCTATGAATTTTAATTTTTGCTTTTATTATATTAAACTGAAATATAATTGTATGTATTTATGGGATACAGTGTGATATTTTGATATATGTATACAATGTGTAACAATCAAATCAGGGTAATTAGCAATTCCATCACCTCAAACATGTATCATTTCTTTTTGTTGGAAACATTCAAAATCTGCTCTTCTAGCTATTTGATAACATACAAATAAATAGTTGTTAATTACTGACACCCTATAGCATTAGAGAACACTAGAAATTATTTCTCGTATCTAGCAGTATGTGTATTTGTTAACCAACCTTTCGCTATCCCTTCGTCAACTCTACTCTTCTCCACCTTTAGTAACCACTATTCTACTCTCTAGTTCTATGAGATCAAATAAGAACATGAGGTATTTGTTTCTTTGTGCCTGGCTTATTTAACACAACATTACGTCTTCCAAGCACATTCATGTTGCCATGAATGACATAATTTTATTGTTTGTTATGGCTGAATAGTATTCCATTGTATATATACAGACCACATTTTCTTTATCCATTCATCTGTTGACAGACACTTAGGTTGATTCCATATTTTGGGTATTGTGAATAGGGCTTCACTAAACATGGGAAGGCAGATATATCTTTGACATACTGATTTCCTTATTTTTTCAGATACATACCCAGTAGTGGGATTGCTGGATCACATGCTAGTTCTGTTTTTACTTTTTCTGAGCAATCTCCATAGTGTTTTCTATAATGGTTGTACTAATTTACATTTCCACCAACAGTGTATAAAAGTTTCCCTTTCTCTCCATCCTCATTAGCATTTGTTATTTCTTATCTTATTGATAATAGCTATTCTGACCTCATTGTAGTTTTAATTTACATTTCTCTGATAATTGGTGATGCTGAGAATTTTTTCGTATACCTGTTGGCCATTTGTATGTGTTCTTTTGAAAGATGTCTATTCTAGTCTTTTGCCCATTTTTAAATTGGATTGTTTACTTTTTAGCTATTGAGTTTCTTGAATATGCTGGATATTAACCCCTTTTTGGATGAATAGTTTGAAAATATTTTCTCCCATTCTGCAGGTTGTCTCTTTACTCTGTTAATTGTTTCTTTCCTTTGTGGTGCATAAGCTTTTTAGTTTGATATCCTTCCGTTTGCCTATTTTTGCTTTGGTTGCTTATGCTTTTGAGGTCTTAGCCATAAAATCTTTGCCTTGACCAATGCCCTGAAGAATTTTTCCTGTTTCTTCTACTAGTTATATAGTTTAAAATCTTGTTCTAAAGCCTTTAATTTTTTTGTATTGATTTTTGTATGCAGTGAGAGTTAGGGGCCTAGTTTCCTTTTTCTGTATATGGATATTCAATTTTCCCAGCACTATTTATTGACTGTCCCTTACGCAATGAATAATCTTGATCCTTTTGTGGAAAATCAATTAGCTGTAAATATGTGGATTTATTTTGGGGTTCTCTATTCTGTTCCATTGGTCTATTTATCTGTTTTTATGCCAGTACTATGCTGTTTTGCTTATTATAGCTTTGTATTTTATTTTAAAGGCAAGTAGTATGATGCCCCCTACTTGGTTCTTTTTCCTCAGGATTTCTTTATCTAGTTGAGGTCTTTTGTAGTTCCATATAAATTTTAGGATTGTCTTTTTCTATTTCTGTGAAGAATGCCATTGGTATTTTGATAGATATTGCATTGAATCTGTAGCTTGCTCTTGGTAGTATGGTAATTTTCATAATATTAATTATTCAAGTTCATGAACATGGAATATCTTTCCTTTTCTGTTTGTCCTCTTCAATTTCTTTCATTAGTGTTTTATACTTTTCCTTCTAGGGATCTTTTATCTCCTTGGTTAAATTAATTCTTATGTTTTTTTTTTTTTTTCTGGTAGCTATTATAAGTGAGATTGGTTTATTCATTTCTTTTTCAGATAATTTGTTGTTGCTGTATAGAAATGCTACTAATTGTTGTACATTGATTTCATATCCTGCAACTTTACTGAATTCCTTTATTCTAAGAGTTTTGGGGGAGCTTTTAAGGGTTTTCTCTATTTTAGATTACATTGTCTGCAGATAGTGACAATTCGATTTCTTCCTTTCCAATTTGGATGGATTTCATTTCTTTGTCTTGCCTGATTGCTCTGGCTTGGACTTCCAGTCCTATGTTGAATACAAGTGTAAAAGTGGGCATTCTTGTCTCATTCCAGATCTTAGAGGAAAAGCTATCAACTCTTCCCCATTAGGTATGATGTTGATTATGGGTTTGTTATATATGGCCTTTATTATGTTGAGATATGTTACTTTTATGCCTAACTTCTTAAGAGTTTTATCATGAAGGGAGGTTGAATGTTATCAAATGCTTTTTTGTGTCTATTGAGATGATCACATGGTTTTTGTTTTTTATTCTGCTGGTGTGATGTATCATGTTTATTGATTTAAGTATGCTGAACTATTCTGGCATTCCTGGGATAAGTTCCACTTGATCATGGCGAATGATTTTTTAATTTGCTGCTGGATTTTGTTTGCTAGTATTTTATTGAGGGTTTTTGCATTTATGTTCAACAGGTATAGTAGCGTATAGTTTTCTTTTTTGTTGTGTTCATATCTGGTTTTGGCATCAAGGCAATGTTGACATTATAGAATGAGTTAAGAAGAGTTTTTTTCTCTTCAATTTATGATTGCATTCGGGAACCTGAGCAACTTAGATCTTAGGGGATGAGACACACTACAGTAGTGCCTCTTGACCTTGACATGGTGCGGCTTAACAAGATTCTAGACTCTGAAGCCAGGTAAGGGGCAGCAAGTACTTCAGAATCATGGAGAACCACTGTCATTTGTGCCCTAAGGGCATAGGAACACATCATTACAATAACTCCACTCCCCAGGGAGAGCCGTGTCTCAGCAACTCAGACTCTATGGGAAGTAGTCCAACCTCAGTGAAGCAGGGTACTAGAACTGTTTGGCCTGTAGGGCAGGGTGTTTTAACTCAGCTAATGCTTGTTACCCTGGGATGTGAGGTACTATGTCAGCTTAACCTTGGGATGCATAACTGCTCACCTTGACTAGATCATCAATTTCCCATGGGTTGATGTGCTGCTTTCATTCAGACAGGGGGTTATGACTGTTCTGTATGGCTCAGGCACAGTTTCCCTCAGATACAGGGCACTGCTATTGCATAGGTACATTGTTGCATGACCACTGTGTGTAGCCAAAGGACCATTTCCTGATATGCAGGGGACTGCTTTAACCCAGGCAATGGGAAGGCATGAATACTCTGAGTGGTCAAGGTACTGTTTTTCCAGTAGTCAAGGTTCTGTTTCATTTTTTAGCCTAAGGAAGTGGAGAAGCGTAGGTGCAATGACCCTACCTCCTCTTGGCCACATAGAGAAGGGTGTTGCAGCTGTTTGCAGCTCAGCTTGGGGATGTCGGGTCATGAGGCTGGGGCTAGTACAGAGGTGGCTTAGCCTCAGGGATGAAGAGAAGTCATGGCTACTCACCCTCAGTTGCACGATTATATGGCTTAGTAGCCACATGGACCATAGGGGACAGGGCACAGTGTTGGCTTCTTTTCGAGGGGGGCACGGTGTTGGCTCGTTCTCTGAGGAGAGCACAGCTTTGTGGACTCCAAGCAGATCCTTCAGCTCGGTTTAGTGCCTACGAGGACTGCAGAGGTCCCTAGTGGTTAGGTCTGTCAGTGCCCAAGGTGTTGATGGGCATTGCTGGGATCTTCTTGCTTACCTCCTCACCACAGGGACAAGTTCCTCCTGCTTCCTAGCTGATTTTGATTGAGGACAGGGTGGTGGAAGTCTGGTGTTTCCTTCTGTTCTCTGTGTGGTCATCCTGACTTTTTGTACTTAACAGCATTTCTGTTACTTTTCTGATGCATTCTGGTGCTTTCAGTTACTTTTGTCAAAAGCTAGTGCTTGGTTTTTCTGACTGTCTTTGTGAGGGGGAACAAGAACTAGGGGCTTCTAGTTGGCCATCTTGCCATCTTTCTCCTTTTTATGAGAACACTAGTCATATTGAAGTAAGACCCATTCTAATGACCTCATTTTAACTTGCTTACCTCCGTAAAGACCTTATTTCCAAATAAGGTCACATTGAAAACCCAGGACAGATTAAGATGGCAGACGGGAAGCAGGACTAGCTTGCAGCTTCCACTTAAACGGATACAGCAGTGTGTGGAGACTCACATTATGAACTTTTGCTCCAACAACTACTGCAGGAACATACCAGGAAAGCCAAGAGAATCCACAGACCCTTTGAAGGAATTGGATCATTGCTGCAGACTCCCTGAGATGCCAAAAAACTGTGAGTCTACTTGCTTTTTCAATGAGGATATTGTCGTCTGGAGCAAGTTCTCAGCCCTGGTCACTGGCTGCCTGGAAATAAACTTGATGCTGTTGAGGGGCGTGGTAGGAGTGAGACTAGCCTTTAAGTCTGTGGGCTGCATGGGAGTGGGGTGAGGCCTGTGACTGCTGGCTTTCCCCCACTTCCCTGGTGATCTGTATGACTCAGTAGAGGCAGCCATAATCTGCCTTAGGAATATAACTCCACTGGACTGGGAAACACACTTCCATCCTTCACAGCAGCTGCAGCAAGCCTCCCCCACATCCCCCACAAGGACAGGCTTAGCTCAGACATGACTATCCCTCTCTGCACCTGATGGTTTTCTCTACCCATCCTAGTAGGTCATTGGGAGCTCTATGGCCCTGACCACTGCCTGAGGAACCTGAATACTTAACCAGGTGTCTCTAAAGCAACTTTGCATCTTCCCTATAGGATTGCAGTTGATGTTCTCTTGAAAGCGCCACCACCTCCTGGCTGGAGGCCAATGAACACAAAACAAGTGCACTAAACAAAAACACAATCAAGGTCTCTCACAGAGTCCACTTCACTCCCTTGCTACCTCCATCAGAGCAGATGCTGGTATCCATGGCTGCCACCAGAAGGTGGATCACATCACAGGACTCTTTGCAGAAACTCTCCAGTACCAACCCAGAGCCCAGTAGCTCTGCTGGGTGGCTAGACCTAGAAGAACAAAAACAATTACTACAGTTTAGCTCTCAGGAAGCTCCATTCCTAGGGGAAGAGAGAGGACACCGCATCAAGAGAGCACCCCATGGGATAACAGAATTTGAACAGCAGCCCTTTAATCCCGGATCTTCCCTCTGACATAGTCTACCCAAATGAGAAGGAACCAGAAAAACAATTCTGGTAATATAACAAAACAAGGTTCTTTCACACCCCCAAAAGATCATACTGACTCACCAGTGATGGATCCAAACCAAGACAAAATCTCTAAATTGCCAGAAAAAGAATTCAGAAGGTCAATTATTAAGGTAATCAAGGAGGCACCAGAGAAAGATGAAGTCCAACTTAAATAAATCAAAAACATGATACAGAATGTGAAAAGAAAATTATTCCATGAAATAGATAGCATAAATAAAAAAAAATCACAACTTCTGGAAATCAAGGACATACTTAGAGAAATGCAAAATGTACTGAAAAGTATCAGCAATAGAATCAAACAAGCAGAAGAAAGAACTTTAGAGCTTGAAAACAAGGCTTTTGAATTAACCGAATCCATCAAAGACAAAGAACAAAGAATTTAGAGAAATGAACAAAGCCTCCAAGAAATTTGGGACTATGTTAAACATCCAAACCTAAGAATAATTGTTGTTCCTGAAGAAGAAAAGAAATCTAAAAGTTTGGAAAACATATTTGAGGTAATAATCAAGGATAACTTCCCCAGCCTTGCTAGAGATCTAGATATCCAAATACAAGAAGCTCAAAGAACACCTGGGAAATTTCATTACAAAAAGATCATTACTTAGCCACATAATCATCAGGTTATCTAAAGTCAAGACAAAGAAAAGAATCTTGAGAACTATGAGGCAAAAGCATTGGGTAACCTTGTATAAGGAAAAGATTAACACTAGATTTCTCAGCAGAAACCCTACAAGCTAGAAGGGATTGGTCCTATTTTTAGCTCCTTGAACAAAACAATTATCAGCTAAGAATTTTGTATCCAGTGAAACTAAACTTCATCAATGAAGGAAAGACATAGTCTTTTTCAGACAAACAAATACTGAGAAAAATCACCATTACCAAGCCAGCACTACTAGAAATGCTAAAAGGAGCTCTGAATCTTGAAACAAATCCTCAAAATACACCAAAGTAGAACCTACCTAAAGCATAAATCTCACAGGACGTATATAACAGTAACACAATGAAAAAGAAAAACAAAATAAAACAAAACAAAACAAGGTAGTCAGGCAACAAACAGCACAATGGATAGAGTAGTATGTCACATCTCAATTCTAATATAAATGATCTAAATACTCCACTTAAAAGATACAGAATGGGGTCGTTCAAGGTGGCTCACATCTGTAATCCCAGCACTTTGGGAGGCTGAAGGAGGCTGATCATGAGGTCAGGAGTTTGAGACCAGCCTGCCCAACATGGTGAAACCCCATCTCTACTGAAAATACAAAAATTAGCCAGGTGTGGTAGCATGCACTTGTAATCCCAACTACTCAGGAGGCTGAGGCAGGAGAATCACTTGAACCTGGGAGGTGGAGGTTGCAGTGAGCTGAGATCGTGCCACTGCACTCCAGCCTGGATGACAGAGTGAGACTCTGTCTCAAAAACAAAAACTAAAACTAAAACAAAAAACCCACACAATGGAAGAATGGATAAGAGTTTACCAACCAAGTTTCTGCTGTCTTCAGGAGACCCATCTAACACATAAGGACTCACATAAACTGAAGGCAAAGGAGTGGAAAAAGATATTCCATGCAAATGGACATCAAAAGCAAGCAGGAGTAGCTATTCTCATATCAGACAAAACAAACTTTAAAGCAACAGCAGTTAAAAAAGACAAAAAGGGAAAATTATATAATGATGAAAATACTAGTCCAACAGGAAAGTATCATAATTCTAAATATATATGCACACAACACTGGAGCTCCCAAATTTATAAAACAATTACTGCTAGACCTAAGAAATGAGATAGACGTCAAAACAATAATAGTGGGGGATTTCAGTACTCCACTGACAGCACTAGACAGGTCATCAAGACAGAAAGTCAACAAACAAACAATGGACTTAAACTATACCATAGAACCAATGAACTTAAAAGATATTTATAGAACTTTCTACCCAACAACTGCAGAATATACATTCTATTCATCAGCACATGGAACATTCTCCAAGGTAGACCATATGAAAGGCCACAAAACAAGTCTCAGTGAATTTAAGAAAATTGAAATTATATTAAATACTCTCTGAGACCACAGTGGAATAAAATTGGAAATCAACTCCAAAAGGAACCCTCAAAACCATGCAAGTACATGGAAATTAAATAACCTTCTCCTAAATGATTATTGGGTCAACAATGAAATCAAGATGGAAATTTAAAAATCCTTTGAACTGAGTGATAATAGTGACACAACCTACCAAAACCTCTGGGATATAGCAAAAGTGTTGCTAAGAGAAAAGTTCATAGCATTAGATGCCTACATCAAAAAGTCTGAAAGAGCACAAATAAACATCTAAGGTCACACCTCACAGAACTGGAGAAACAGGCATAATCCAAACCCAAACCCAGCAGAAGAAAAGAAATAACGAAGACCAGAGCAGAAATAAATGAAATTGAAACAAACAAAAAAATACAAAAGATAAATGAAACAAAAAGCTGTTTTTTTTGAAGAGACAAATAAAATTGATAGACCATTAGAGATTAACTAAGAAAATAAGATAAAAGATCCAAATAATTTCAGTTATAAACGAAACGGGAGATACTGCAACTGATACCACAGAAATACAAAAGATTATTCAAGGTTACTATGAACATCTTTATGTGTATAAACTAGAAAACCTAGAGAAGATAGATGAATTCCTGGAAATATACAACCCTCCTAGATTAAACCAGGAAGATATAGAATCTCTTAACAGACCAATAACAAGCAGCAAGATTGAAATGGTAATAAAAATATTGCCAAAAAAAGAAAATATATATAGGACCACATGGATTCACAGCTGAATTCTATCAGACATTCAAAGAATTGGTACTAATCCTATTGATAGTATTCCAAAAGACAGAGAAAGAGGGAATCCTTCTTAAATCATTCTATGAAGCCAGTATCACCCTAACACCAAAACCAGGGAAGGACATAACAAAAGAGAAAACCACAGACCAATATCCCTGATGAACAAGGACGCAAAAATCTTCAACAAAATATTAGCAAATTGAATGCAACAGCATATCAAAAAGATAATCCATCATGATCAAATGGGTTTCATACCAGAGATGCCAGGATAGTTTAACATTGTAAGTTGATAAATGTGATACACCACAAACAGAATTAAAAACAAAAATTATATGATCATCTTAATAAATTCAGAAAAAGCATTTGACAAAATCTAGCATCACTTTATGATTAAAACCCTCAGCAAAATCAGCATAGAATGGACATACCTTAAGACAATAAAAGCCATCTATGACAAACCCACAGCCAACATTGTACTGAATGGGAAAAAGTTGAAAGCATCCTTCCTGAGAACTGGAACAAGACAAGGATGCCCACTCTCACTACTTCTATTCAACATAGTCCTGGAAGTCCTAGTCAGAGCAATCAGACAAGAGAAAGAAATATAGGGCATCCAAATCAGTAAAAAGGAAGTCAGACTCTCCCTGTTTGCTGATGATATGATTGTATACCTAGAAAACCCTAAAGACTTATCCAAAAAGCTCCTAGAACTGGTAAATGAATTCAGTAAAGTTTCATTATACAAAATTAATATAAACAAATCAGTAGCTCTGCTGTACAACAACAATGACCAAGCTGAGAATCAATCAAGAACTCAAACCCCTTTGCAATGGCTATAAAAATAAAACAAAATAAAATAAATAAAATAAAATTAATAAAATACTTAGGAATATACCTAATGAAGGAGGTGAATGACCCCTGCAATGAAAACTACAAAGCTCTGCTGAAAGAAGTCATAGATGACACAAACAAATGGAAACACATCCCATGCTTATGGATGGGTGGAATCAATATTGAGAAAATGACCATACTGCCAAAAGCAATCTACAAATGTAAAGCAATTCCCATCCAAATCCCACCATCATTCTTCAAATAACGAGAAAAAAAAATCCTACAATTCTTATGGAACCAGAAAGGAACCTGCAGAGCCAAAGCAAGACTAAGCAAAAGGAACAAATATGAAGGCATCACATTACCTGACTGCAAACTATACTATAAGGGCATAGTCACCAAAACAGCATGGTACTGGTATTAAAATAGGCACATAGACCAATGGAACAAAATAGAAAATCCAGAAATAAAGCCATATACTTAGAGCCAACTGATTTTCCACAAAGCAACCCAAAATATAAAGTGGGGAAATGACACCCTATTCAACAAATGGTGCTGGGATAATTGGCGAGCCACATGTAGGAGAATTAAATTGGATCCTCATCTCTCACCTTATACAAAAATCAACTCAAGATGAAAAAAAAGGCTTAAATGTAAGATCTGAAACCATAAAGATTCTAGAAGACAACATTGGAAAATCCTTCTAGACATTGGCTCAGGCAAAGACTTCATGACCAGAAACCCAAAAGGAAATGCAACAAAAACAAAGAAAAATAGATGGGACTTAAACTAAAAAGCTTCTGCACAGCAAAATATATAATCAGCAGAGTTAACAGTCAATCCACAGAGTGGGAGAAAATCTTCAAAATCTATACATCTGACAAAGGACTAATATCCAGCATCTACAATGAACTCAATCAGCAAGGAAAAAAAAAAAAAAAAGCAATTCCATCAAAAAGTGGGCTAAAGACCTGAATAGACAATTCTCAGAAGAAGATATACCAAATGACCAACAAGCATATGGAAAAATTCTCAACATCACTAATGATCAGGGAAATGCAAATCAAAACCACAATGCAATACCACTTCACTTCTGGAAAAATGGTTATAATAAAAAAGTAACAGATGTTGGTGTGGATGTGGTGAGAAGGGAACACTTTTACACTTTGGTGGGAATTTAAACAAGTACAACCACTGTGGAAAACAGTATGGAGATTCCTTAAAGAACTAAAAGTGGATCTACCATTTGATACAGCAATCCTGCTACTAGGTATATACCAAGAGGAAAGAAAATCATTATATGAAAAAGATACTTGAACACATGTTTATTGCAGCACAATTTGTAATTGCAAAAATATGGAACCAGCCCAAAGGGCCATGAATCAATGAGCAGATAAATAAAATGTAATATATATACCATGGACTACTACTTAGCCATAAAAAGGAACAAAATAATGGCATTTGCAGCAAGCTGGATGGAATTGGAGACTATTGTTCTAAGGGAAGTAACTCAGGAATGGAAAACCAAACATCGTTATGTTCTCACTGTGGGAACTAAGCTAAGAGGACACAAAAGCATCAGAATGATACACTTGACTTCAGGGACTCAGAGGAAAGGGTGGGGGGCGTTGAGGGATAAAAGACTACAGATTGCGTACAGTGTACACTGCTCCGGTGATGGGAGCACCAAAATCTCAGAAATCACCACTAAAGAACTTACTCATATAACCAAACACCACTTTTCCCCCAAAAAACCTATTGAAATAAAAAAAAATAACAAATAAGATCACATTCTGTGATATTGGGAGGTAAAACTTCAACATATCTTTTTGGCGATACACTATTCAACTGATAATATATGCTTAAATGAAAAGTCACACTTTTTTCTATATTTCAAAAACTATGTTTTAAATTTTAAGTTTGTGTTAAAATATTGAATTCAGATTAACTAATTGTAATTGATATCCTCACATTTACTACCTTATGCAAACTAACTACATTATCTTTTAACTTATTTTTAATTAAACTTGCTCCAGATTCCTATACATCATTGAAATATAAATCTTATTTATTCCCTACAGTGATTCAGGGTGACAGATAGACCCAAAGAGGAATTAATAACATTATCATAGCAAAAAACTAGAGAAGAGAGGCTATAAGCTGTAAGCAATAAATATTTATCAAAAACCTGAATGATAACATTAAAATAAGGTACACATTTATGAGTAATATATCAATTTATATTTAAATACATATTAAATGAATTGCATGTGGTTAGGATAATTTATATGTGATTTTAGCTGCAGGCATGGGAATTTTAAAAGGTAATTTTAAGTCTCTAAGTGTTTTATGTTCTTTACATATCTGTATAGTTCTGTTGAGAGAAAGATTATTAGGATAATTATAAAAACCATTAGAAATTTCATGAGTTACTATTATGTATATATTTCATATGTGAAACAAATTAGTACATTTTGCCTTGATTAGAGGTGTCCATACAGAAAGATACTCAACCACTCTAAATATTTGTTAAGACATCTGCTGCTCCTGCTATAGCTATAGCTACTACTACTACTACCGGTTAACACTTATATAGTACTTGTTATTTCTCCTTTGATTGTCATAACAACACTATTAAGTAGGTGCTATTACTATTTACATAATACTAATGAGGAAACAGAGACACAGAGATGTTAAGTGACTGGCCCAAGTTCATGCAACAAATCAGTTAATCTGGAATTAGAAACCAGATGATCTGATATCAGAGGCCATTTAATGATTACTATTACAAATGATTTATATGACATTATAATTAATTTATTATGCTTTTTAATTGCTATTTCTCCCAACGGTAATACTTTTAAATCTAATATGGTATGTCTTGACAAGAGAAATAGAAATGGAAGCCTCATTTAAAAAGTATCTAACTTTTCTTTATGAACGTTTGTTTAGATTTTGGTCATGAAATGGAGATTACGGCATTATCTTTGGTAGCTCTGTGTTAGCTCTTGGGATAAGGCAGTGACCAAACAGATGAAGATCCCTGACCATATAGTGTTCATATTCTAGCAGGAGGAGACAGCCAGTAAATATTAGGCATAATAAATAATGTTAGAAAGTGATCAGGGCTCTTGCAAGAATAAGCAAAGCAGAGTAAGAGGGAACAGAGGCATGAGTGGAGCGGAGGTATAATTAAAATAGGAGGTAAAGATGGGCCTTATTTTTAAAAAGTGAGACTTGAGTGAAGACTTGGAGTGCAGGAATTACCAAATAGATATCTGGGAATACAGAGTTTCAGGGCTTGGGAAGAGGCAGTACAAATACTCTAATATGATCATGTTCCTGGCATGTTTTAGAAACAGCAGGAAGGTTTGTGGGATTTTTGAAAGTTGATTATATGAATTGGGTCATTCTTGTCATAACTAGCTAAGACAGTCAAGAGGCCAGAGGAAAAACAGCACTCAAGGCACATAACCTTGCTGCTCCAAGAATAAGGCTGCTCTGTAAGCCTGACTGCTGAAATGGCCTGTTGGAACCTGAAACTCGTGTTGTCTGATAGTTACTGAAACAACCTGCTGCAACTTTAAGACCAGTTTTACCCACTACAGTCACTTATCAATCAGAGCTTGCCAGTTCCCCAAAACTTTCTAGTGCAATGAACTTTCTTGAAGAGTGATACATAATATTTCTTCTTTTAATAAAATCTCCAAACTTTTCTTTGTTCTTCAGACATACCAACTGCACCTTGTCTGAGTATTTGCCCAAATTGCAATTCTTCCCAAATAAAACATTTTAAATTTAGAGGTTCCTCCCTATATTTTATTATACTCGGATAGACTGAAGCAGAGTGAGAGAGGGAGAGTAGTGGGTGAGGTCGGAGGGTCGATGAGCAGAGAATGGGATGGTGGTTGGGGAATAGCATGTTATGTAGAGACTTATGAGCCCTTGTAAAGGACTTTGATTCTTATTAAAATACACCTCTGTAGGAGGGGGGAGGCATCTTAGGATGGATATAAAATGTAAATATGAAATATATAAAATTTCATGACTATGAATCTTGTTTGTTAAAGATTAGACTGACGAAAATAAATAGGGATTTGCTGACCACATTATGAACAAAAAGGAAAGGACAAAAAGTAGGCAGCTCATATTATTTCTGCTACAATTCTTGGTTTGTTCTAACTCTGTAGAGATTATTATACTGCACATTGTGGTACATATTGAAATATATAATTCCATTATGTGACTCAATTTTGAAAAGACATAACAATAAACTATACCTATTGATATGGGACAAGTGCATGCATATTGCATTTCAATTTATAATATGGTATAGGATTTTTAGCTGTCTGTATTTGTTGAATACATTTAACATGTTTGAATACATTCCATTTTGCTGTAGGAACATCAGTAGTGTTTAACATCCAACATCATTTGTGCTTTAGTGCAAAAACAAACGTTCCTAGGAAAGCATTGAACATGGGAGGCACATAAATATTGGTTTAAATGTTGAATAAACAACTAATGTTTATTTACCCGAATGTTTCTTCACATCACCTTTTCTTTGTATTTCTGCAGGACATAATGGTATAAAAAACCTGGAGTGTTTCATGAAATTGAAAGAAAAGTCAGAATACACTATGTTTTAGTGTAGAAAAGCTGTAATATAAAGCTTTATATATAAAAATAGCATTTATACAGCAAACTGATGCAGAGTTTAGTTAATGTTGCATGTTTAGTATTGAAGTTTCTCCCACTTATTTTTTAAGGTAGCTATTAGAAATTCCAGCATACTCGATCGTAGATCTAATGTGAAATGAGATTAACTTAGAATTTCATGATTTGTACCCCTATAAAGGTTCCATTAATTCATGACTGCTTTTCATTTTCCATTTGCACCAGTCTCTTAAACTTTTTACTTGTATCTAAATAGACATAGACTAAAAGTTTGGAATAAATTCTATTAGTTTAAATATTACCCTAACACAGTAACATATGATAACAACCAATTAAAATATTTTGGTTTTAATGTCTTTTAAGTAAAATAATCTGAAGAGTAAAGTTTTAGGGCCACCAAAAATATATTTTACATTGAAAATTCAAATTCATTGATTTCAATTTTTCAATTTTTAATTTTAATTTAATTTTTTTTTTTTTTTTTTTTTTTTTTTTTTTTTTTTTTTTTTTTTTTTTTTTGAGACAGAGTCTCGCTTTGTCGCCCAGGCTGGAATGCAGGGGCACAATCCCAGTTCACTGCAACCTCTATCTCCTGGGTTCAAGTGATTCTCCTGCCTCAGCCTCCCGAGTAGCCAGGAAAACAGGCACCCGCCACCACAGCTGGCTCATTTTTGTGTTTTTAGTAGAGACTGGGTTTAACCATGTTGGCCTGGCTGGACTCAAACTCCTGACCTCAAGCGATCCACCTGCCTCGGCCTCCCAGACTGCTGGGATTACAGGAGTGAGCCACCGTGCCCCGCCAGTATTTTGAAGCATATAGCTTTGAATGATTCTAGCAAACTGCAAATCACTTTTGGATCATAGTTACGGGAGATATGCCTACATAAGACTGCATGACTAATGCTTAATTTCTTTAGAATATTGGGGGATTTCAACTTATAATTTAATGAGGAAATGTGATATTCCATAAATCATACATAAAGTCATTCTTGAACTTGTTTATCACAGTGACCTGACATAAAGGAATGTGTATAAGTTTCACAATTGACTGCTCCCAAGAAGGCTTGTAAATAACAAGCATAATACTAACACGTTAGTAATGAAATGCATTCCCACTCAAGACCAGGTGTTCATTTTACTCATTCTGACACAGCAGAATTTGCTATAATTAAGAGGAGAAAAATTATAGTCTCTAAACACTATACAAAATCTCAATTTGTATATTTGCCTAATTCAATTAGTTCCAATACTTTGTGGCATTTATTGAGTTTTCTTGTATATTTTATTATGTATTCTACAAAAAGTTAGATTTGATATTTAAATCTGTTATTTAAAATGTGTAGTCATCTTCTTCCTCATTCATATTTCCAACCTGTTTCAGAATTTTAAAATAATAAGTCAACTCAGTTTTACAAACTATGTACTTTAGAGCTGGCCCTTCAAAATGCACAAACAACAATCCTCCACAGATTTGCACTGCAGTAGGGCAAGGATGTTGCAGATTGATAATTTCCTTCACCTACAAATCCCCTGAAGGAGCAGAATGACACTCAATACTACTTGGCATCAAATCATACATACGTTCTAACAATGTCCGGAAGACACAGCAGCAATAACAGGTTTACAAACAGTGGCTGGACAATGATCAGCTATCTCACATCTTTATATTTCCTAGGAAAACATCAGGGCAAGTAACTTAGGATTCCTTTCTGTACTTGTAATTTTTTCTTTAAAGGAATTGTAATTTCTGCTTGAAGGAGAAAATATGATGAGGAGCATGAAGAGATTTTAACTTTAGGGGACTTTAATTCTTCAAAGTGGAGACAAAATTGAATTCATATGGCAGATGAAACTAAGGATCTAAATTGTTTGGCTTGCCACAGGGGCTTTTTACTGTTTACATGTCACTTCAGGAGGTTGAGAGAGTCATCATTTAATCAAAGTATTCTACAAGATTTTCCTTGACCTTATTTATGTTTACATACAAATGAGCTTGTCCGTTTTTTGTGGGAAGTTTGAGGATTCTTTGCACTAATTTCTAATGCAAATAGCAAGTGTAGGCAACTCCAAAGTATAACTTCTAACACCACTTAGTTAATGCGCATTATGTGTATAAAATTATTTAAAATGTGAAATAACATATTTGAAATATGTGAAATAACATTTTAAAAATGTTAAATAACATTTTTAAATGTTAGTACATATTTAAAATATGTGAAATAACATTTTAAAAATGTTAAATAACATTTTTAAATGTTAGTACATATTTAAAATATGTGAAATAGCATGTTAAATAACATATTTAAAATATGTTAACACTTTAAAATATGTTAAATAACATATGCTATTCTGATTTCTTTCTCAATTTAACACTTAGAAAGTGGTGATAATCTCTAGCCCGTGGGAATAAAGCAATGTGGTAGTCTTCTCTGGCATATATCCTTACAATATCACATTGCTCTTGACCTGTGTATTCTGAGTCTTTCATATGACAACTATGTTTTGTTATGACAATCACTTCATGCTTCAAAGCCCTTACTACAAGGCCTTTGTCTTTTCTCACACAAGATTTCAATGCTATTTTTTAAATAATGAACTTTATATTGTGGGATATTTTTGGATTTGTAAAAATGTTACAAGGAAAGTACAGAGTTCCTGAATGCCTTTCACCGGTTTTCCCTTAATATTAACATCCTTCATAATCATGGGACATTTGTTAAAATAGGAAATTGGTATTAATACTTTACTATTAACAAAACTACAGACTTTATTTAGATGCCTCAGTTTTTTTTTTTCCCCTACAAAGCCTTCTTTTCTGGTAGAGGATCAAAATTCTATTCCAGAAAATCATAGTAAATTCAGTCAATGTTAGTTTGTCAGTTTTGGGGTTTTATCCATTACCTTCCCCCACTATACCCACAATGGAGTTTACTTGATGATCCTAAGAATGTGCTCATGTTTCTGTGCTTTCGTCGATAGCATGCTAATTTAAACTCTCTGAGCTTAGTGGTTTCTGTGTCCAATTTGTTGAACCAGTGTTCTTGGTGGAATCCATAGCCATCAACATCTGTTAAGATGTCAGGAGAGATGATACTGGCAAAAAGAGTACTATACAGAGAGAAATATAGTCAAATTGTTTTTGATAGATAGAATTTTTTTCATGTATGAAATCTCAACTAGCACTGTTATCTCCATTACTGTGGTGCTATGGCATGACCTAGGGTATTTTAAACACTCACAAAGCAACAGGAGCTAGGGCATCAATTAATATCATATACACTTCAGTCTTTATTTTTTATTTTTTTATTCTTCTTCATAAGTGCCCTAAGACATGGCATATACTCCAGTCTTTAGAACTGAATGAATCAGGTTTAGTTTTCCTAACTAAACGCATACATATATACACACATTTCATGCTGTAAATTTCCCTCTCAGCACTGCTTTAGCCATCTCCTACAGATTTTAACATGCTTATTTTAATTTTTAGAGTTCTATTTGGATTTATTGTATATTGTTTTTGAGTGTTTCTTTCTGTATGGCTTTTCAGTGGTTTCTCCATGTATTATACTCAATAATTTATTTTCTATATTTATATATATGCACACACTATATATGTGTGTATATATACACACACAGTGTAATATGTATTGTGTATCATGTATATACAGATGCTTATTTTACTCATTCTGTAGAATTATAGTGTAATATGTATACTGTATCTATATATTAGATATATATACTAGTGTATGTATATATTACATATTACATAGTGTATGTTACATATATACTACATATTATACCATATACACTATGTAATATAGATATCCTATATATATTACACTACATATATACACACACACATGCATATGTCTATATATTATGTGTTACATCTATATACTTATACCTATACATCTACATGTATAATATGGTACATATATAACCAGTTTACTGTTGTCATTTTAAACAGTTTGAGTAAAGTTCAGAAAACTTATCTCCCTTTATGTTCCTTTTTTCTGCCCACTTAAAATTGTCTTAAATATTTTCTTTATATACATTGAAAATCACATCAGGCAGTGTTAGATTTTTTACCTGAAACATTAATGTGATTAAAAAACTCAAGACATGAAAGGAAGTCTAGCTAGAATAGTCTGCCCATTCAAGGTTTTACATTCTGCAGTTTCAGTTACTAGTAGTCAACTGCAGGTTGAAATTATTAAATGAAAAATTCCAGAAATAAACAACGCATGTTTTAAATTTGTGCTGTTCTGAGTAGTGTGATGAAATCTTGCAGCATTCTGTGCCATCTGTTCAAGACCTGAAATGTCTCTCTGTCCAGTGTATCCACACTATATTTGCTATCCAACCATTAGTCACTCAGTAGCTATCTGGGTTATCAGATTGAAAAAACATAGTACAGTATATATTGGCTTGAGTACTATCTGAGGTTTCAGGCATCCACTAGGAATCTTGAAACATATCCCCTGAAGATAAGGAAAGACTACTCTATTTACCCATAATTTTGTTTACTGTATTCTTTGGCAACAAATTCTCTTAATTTTACTTAATTTAGTGCTTCTTGAATTCCCCTTCATTGTTGAATGATAGTTTCATTCTATATAGGACTCTAAGTTGATAGTTTTGTCAGTTTTTTACACTTGAAAATGTTGTGCTACTTCCTTCTACCCTCTATGGTAAGGTATTCTTCTCTAGCTCTTTTCAAGATTTTTTCTTTCTCTTTAGTTTTCAAATATTTATGATGACATACCTAGGCATGGATTTCTTTGGGTTCAGCCTGTTTGGGGTTCACTCATCTTTTTGAATATAACAGTTAGTGTCCCTTGCCATATAAGTATTTAGCCATGGTTTCTTCCGGTACTTTCTCAGACCCGTTATTTTTCTCCCTTCCTGGAACTCCAATGGTAAAAATATTAGATCTTTTGTTTAGTCCCACAGGTCTCTTAGGCTCTCCTTGTTTATTTGTGTATATATCCATTTTATTTTTCAGATTGATTCAAAGTAGATAACAATATTCATTAAATGTTCTTTCCTTGAAGTGCAAATAGAACTGAAATAGTAGAACACTATGTGCCTCTGCAGTGAGTGATATTTAAATAGTTATAATGTGGAAAATGCTGTTATGGATTTTAAACTTCTATAATTCACCAGTATTCAAAAGGCAACAAATTTTATTATGACCATGGAATAGAATGTAAAAATTGTCAATCTTGCAATAAAATATAATAAAATTATTTTTATTAAAAAATAAAATGTTAATATAATGTACAGGTGGCTGAAAGTGGTTAGCAGAATTAATGATGAGTGGTAGTGAAATGGCAATACTGTTATCTTGCAAAGTGGGAAATCAAAATCATATCCATGAATAAATAAAGTTTTTAACTTTTTACTATTTTATAATAAACTGTTTAAGATATGATCTAGATGCTTATCAAGTCTTTTTTCTCTTCTCTTTCTTCTCTCCCTTTTTCTTTCCCTCCCTCTTTCCTTCTCTCCCCTCCTTCCTCTCTCCCTCTCCCTCTCTTCCCCCTTCTCCCTTCTCCCTTCCCCCCCATCTTCCTTCCTTCCTTCCTTCCTTCCTTTCTTCCTTCCTCTCTTTCTCTCTTTTTTTCTTCTTTCCAGGTAATGTAAGTTTCTCAGTCAGCACTGCGGCTTAACACAATTAATTCTGGCTAATGGAATATAGAAAGAAGTGATATACACTATTTATGGATTTGTTAAAATTATATCAGGCTTTATACTGCTACATTTTCCCATACTTTTTTATTTGTGACTTTATTTTCTCTGTATTTTCTTATTTTTTCTTATTTCTTTTTTGGAGGAAGAAATATTTCCCTTCCTACCATATCTTTACTATGTTCAGCATGTCATTCATTCTGGTTATTTCTTGATATCCCTTCCATTGTTCTTACTTCAGCCTGCTTATTTACTCTGCTTTGAATACTTTGCTCTATACTTGGACTATGACTTTCTTGTATAGCTTTTGGATTTTCCTCAAGATTCTAGTTTTATTTGTTCTAGCATTCTATGCTTTTATAAAAGCTGAAAGATTTTCTCAATTGGTAAGAAGAGAGAAAGTTGGTGCCAAATTTTTCACCTTGGACCAGGAGCCCAAGTTAACATTAAAAAATAGGCATATTCCAATTAATAATAAACACCAAACCAAGAAATACCTTATAGAAGCAATATGGATGTATGATCCATAAATGTAAACTAAGATTTTATCATGTTTTTGTTTTCTCTTAAAAATATAACGGTTTTTATAATTTTTATGTCGATTTAGTTCCGTTCTAAAATCTTAACGGAATTCAGTAATCGCTGGAAAACAACTTCCATATGTTAGGCAAGACAGGATGGTATTCTCGTCGGAGAGAAATGTCAATATATCTCTTCCTCACACTACTAATGTTAATATTCATCTTAACTCTAATGATCACTGAAGGCATAGCAGGGTGTGAAGGTGATGGTGGTGATGAAACATTCTAATTGTAACTAGTAGATTAACTGATCAGCTTATAAGTATTTGAGTGAATAAAAATATTGAGATCTGGCTCTGTATAAAATTAGGAAATATAAACTTTCAGCTTCCATACTCATATGCTAAAATAATTTGTTAGACCATCTGATTTGTCCCTTTATTACTGGAAAAGACAACTATGCAAATTAGTAAGATTCTTGCAACCCATTTATAAATGTTTAAAAATAACATATTATGTACTAATTTAAAAGTTGATGCTAATTTATATACATATATATATATATGAGATGAGTCCTCCTTCTGTCACCCAGGCTGTAGTGCAGTGTCATGACCATAGCTCACTGAAGCTTTGAACTCCTGGGCTCAAGTGATCCTCCCACCTCAGCCTTCTGAGTAGCTGGGACTAGTTGTGCACCACTATGCCTGCCTGGCTAATGTTTTTGTTGTTATTGTTGTTTGTTTTAGAGATAAGATCTCACTTTGTTGCCTAGGCAGCTTTTGAACTTATGGCTTAAGCAATACTTTTTCCTTGGCCTCTCAAAGTGCTGGGATTACAGACATGAGCCACTGTGTCTGGCCTCCAATAACATTATACTTGTTTACTCTTTCCAAAATTAAAGGCAACACCCTGCTCTCAAACTACCAAGACTTCCAAGTGTTGTGAGATGTAATTTTTGTGTGTTTCATTTTAACACTTAGTGAACTGTATTGTTCAAAATAGACACTATGTTAAACTTGAACGAATATTTTATTTGTGTATGTATTTATTTATTGAGACACAGCCTCACTCTGTCGCCTAGGCTGAAATGCAATGGCATGAACTCGGCTCACTGCAAGCCCGGCCTCCCAGGTTCACGCCATCCTCCTGCCTCAGCCTCCCAAGTAGCTGGGACTACAGGTGCCTGACACCACACCTGGCTAACTTTTCTGTATTTTTAGTAGAGACAGGGTTTCACTGTGTTAGCTAGGATGGTCTTGATCTCCTCATCTCCTAATCTGCCCGCCTCAGCCTTCCAAAGTGCTGGGATTACTCTGAGCCACCGTGCCCGGCTGAATGAATAATATCTTTTATACAGAACCAAAACCCATTGTTACAGCACGGAAAAACATTTTGAGGTAATAAAATTGGGCTTCGTTTCATAGAAAGGGTATTAAAAGCAGTTTTGTGCAGGCAGTTAGCAGCTTTCGGGTTTGTGTGTCTGAGAAAGACATAAGTTTCCATCTATTGTGTAGAGAATATACCATTATTAGCCCAAACTGAAAATTACAGTGGCAGAAAGGATAGTTGAGAAAAAATGGCTTAAGATCCTTATTGTATTCTAGTGGTACAACTTTACTATTTGCTCACTTCATTCCAGCCACTCTAGCTTTCTCTCAATTTCTGCAACATACTCTGCTTTCCCTGCCTCACAGCCTTTGTGCATACTGTTCCCTCTTCCTAGAATGTTCTACCCATTCTTTCTCTTGTTTAAGTAGTGACCATTCTTCAAGTCTCACTCTAAATATTGCTGTATGAGTAAACCTTTCTTTATGCACTGAAATAAGTTGGGTCTCCATGTAACATATTTCCTTAGCACTATGAAAATCTACTCCCAGCATTCTGCACGTAACAGTTTCTCAATAACTGGCAAATGCTGGTACTGAATTTTCCTTCTTTGTTAATTCTTATGTGCAAACTCTACGAGGAAATGAACTATTTTCTCAACAATGCCCATCATCTGAATGTATGACATTATCTGGTAGGTAATAGGCATACTCTAAATATTCATTAATCAAATGATAAATACAAAAATTTAGAATTTACTATGTATTAGTACTTTCATATCTCTAAAATATTTTCTTCCAAGTTTATTTGCATCCCTTATTCATATTGAGTTTTGTCAGGACAGTGAGATAAACAAGGGAGAAAGTTGGACAAAAGATTGGCTGAAGAGCTCAGAGTGGGAAAGCAAACAAAAGATAAAAGAGAAACATGCTAAAAGTGAAAACGAGCAGATACTCTAAGCCACTGAGACTAGAAAATAATATTAAGTCTTCTCCAAAACAGAACAAAACAAGATCTAGAGGGTTTCTTCACTTTTTCTTGCAACATAAGCATGGCAGTGTAGTTTAATATTACTATTTAAGGGCTAATTAGACTGGTATCTTCATAGCTTTGTTCTTCTCCACTTCTGGCATTCATATTGTCCATTAACACTTCTTTTTGAGTGACCATGTGAAAAGAGTAGAGGTGAAATTTAAGCCATGCAATTTGCTCCCTGTTGACAGATTTCATAATATGATTGATGGGGGCAGAAGGTGAAACTATCTGGTAAAATGAGGTTTTTGCATTATCTATGTATTTCATATATCAATGCCAGTATTTCTTAAACTGCAGGTCAAGACTCCAGAGGGAAGGGTTACAATATAATCTAAAGAGTTTCATATCTGGGAAATATTTGGATGTATAAATCGTGGGCTATATTGTATGGTTCTTCTTTCCCTCCTTAATTCTGCACCCATCCTCCCTTCTGGTCTATTAAAATTTGTTATTCTGCCGATAAGAGGATATAAAATATTTAAGTCATATTATTGGTAGTATAAGCACATTAAAAGCAAACATTTGAGAATGCCGAAATCACTGGTCTAGACAGTGCTGTCTGCAGTACATTCCACAGTGTCCTACAAGCAATTAATATCTATGAAATGGTTTCATTTCCATTTACTCACAGAAACATTACTATGTCACAAGAGAAAAAATGATAAAAGTGTAGAACAGATAGATACTACCTATTGTATTAATTAACGGTTATCTTAAAGAAGAAAGTGAAAACTGGAAGAAAAATGTTACAACTTTATGAGGATGTTTTAATCTATTTAATAGTATTAAGTCAGAAATTAATCAGACTTTACAAAGTCTCTTTTATATTTCATGTTTGATTTCGGGACTCAGTTATGCCATTGTGTTGCACATTTCATTTTCTGTTGCAGCATCTTTCTGTGTTTTATTCAAGAAAAAGTTATTTCATTTGTGGACTGACAATGGAGACTTTTATTACTGCCAAAAATTGTACTACCTGATTATAGTCTCATTGAGTCAAACAACTTTGGTTGAATATTAAGTTTAGGTAAATCTTCTGCTTCTCAATACATGAATATATAGAATAGTGGAAGAGAATCTGAAACACTTTCCTCATAAAAACATTACCAAAATTGAAGGTTATGATGATAAAATTTTATATTAAAATTGTTTTCTACAGGTGCTTTTATTAATTAACAATCCAACTTAGAGTCTTATAAGTAAATTATATCTGTGGTCATATACTCTGTTTTCCTATTACCCATCACTAAAATGAAAAGAAAACATATTCTTAAAATTCCAGTCAGATATTCTGGAAAATACATTTCCATATTTAATGTCAATATTTAAGGACAATTTTTGCCTGCAAGTGTTACACATCCAACTCAAACTCTCTTAAGAAGGGATTTGTTAGCTAGTATAGCTAAGCTGCTAAGGGCCTGGGTGTATCTGAGATGACTAAGAGTGTGAAGCTGTGCTGTGCACCACTACTTTCTGTCAATTTACCTTCTGTCAATTTATGAAGAGGTATCACTACACTCTTCATAAATTGCTCTCTTCTCAAAATCAGAGCCATGGCATATGATTGCACTTTTCTTACCTCCATACAGTTTTTCAAGAAAGGAGAACAGGAACCTTCCTTGTCCAATCTTGGGTAAGAATGTTCATTAGTATAATCTGGATTAATATTGACAACACTACATGCTAGAAGGTGGTTGCATCGTGATTGCCTTGCTTCCATTCCCTGCTCATCCTAGGTAATCAAAAGAAGTAAATGGTTTAACGTCATTAGGGAATAAAGATAACAATCGCTTAAGAGAATTTCCAGATGACAGCACAGGGAAGGAGAACCTATGTGAAGTTTAGCGGAC